>NW_028186389.1:0-2111 GCF_003343005.1 Rhea americana
ACCCCCCTCACAAGCACAGAGACAGACAGACAGACAGACACTGGCACACCCCCACCCAGAGACACAGACACCCATACCCCCACACATGCACAGACACCCTTCTTCAGCTGCCTGTTACTGCTTATTTCATATTCCTGAGAGGGAGGTAAGGTAGCCCCATGTAACCCATGCAAACTGTTCAAAATACAGTGCTTATTAAAAGGCATGAACAGTATTTGTGTTAAAATCTCTGCACACAGGAATCCGTAATCTCTGTAGATGGCTGTTCTTCCAGTCAGCAACTTTTTTTTTTTTTTAATTAGTCCCTTAAAAAGAAAATAGATCAGCGTGATATGCAGGATTATATCTGCAGCATGGGAAATTATTTTTACAGCTTGTGATTTACTTTGATCTGTGCCTTAAGATGAAAGATCAAAACATTCACTCCACTTCCTGCTGAAAATACTGTACAAGTTGTTTACAGTTCTCTAACATCTGAATCTGCTCATGACTACAGGAGACTTTGACAAATACCAAAGGGAAATGAAAGAACAGAAGATTGACGTGGAACGGAGCTGGACACATCCCCACTACGACTCCAATAACTACAACAGTGACATTGCCTTGTTATACTTGAGCAGCGATGTTGTTTTTAATGAGTACGCGATCCCCATCTGCCTTCCTAGCCCCAACCTTGCAACCCTGCTAACCGAAGAAGGAAGAGTGGGGATGGTCAGTGGATGGGGGGCCACCCACTACAGAGGCGCTACTCTGCGCTTCCTCATGAAAGTCAAGTTGCCCATCGTAAGCATGGACACGTGCCAGCGGTCAACAGATAAACTGGTTACCGATAACATGTTCTGTGCTGGCTACGAGGCTGAAGCTGAAGACGCCTGCAAAGGGGACAGTGGTGGCCCGTTTACCGTATCTTACCACAACACTTGGTTTCTCTTAGGGATTGTCAGCTGGGGTGAAGGCTGTGCAGAAAAAGGAAAATACGGTGTATACACTCGGGTATCCAATTACCTTCCATGGATTAAAGAGGTTGTTGAAAGTGTATCAGAATCTGAAAAGATTTTATATTAACTATTCCTTAGACATTTTTAAAAATAACAAACAGAAAATTCTACTGTAACTGGTTTCAGTCTGAGACAATATTCAGTTCCCGTTCTTAATGGTATAAAACCATACTCTACAACTTTCTTCAAATAAATTTTTGAACCAGTGTTTACCATAATTGCTAAATTTTCATTAAAGTATTACTGAGCAAAATACTTGTGTACAATAAAGAAAGAACTATTCTGCAAGAACAGAGGAGGCATACTGACTTCTCTTTCAGGTACAGATCCAACTGCAAAGGGCACTTCAGAAAAAAAAATCTCTGCTTCTCAGGCCTACATTCAAATCACAAAAATAGATTGGCAGTCTTGCATGAGAATTAATCACTCAATGCGGGCATTCTTCTGGTAGTGCTGTTGCCTCCTCTAATTATAAAACAAAATGCAGTTTTTTACTAAATAGAAATGTTTTCAGATACTGAAAGTTAATGTTTGAATATCCCCTTGAATTACAAACTGCACTGGATAAAATGGCTAGGAGAAGTAATGCATCCAGCTGCAGCTAAAGAAATGTAAAAGGATGGTATGGTAAAATGCTGAAAGAAAGAGAAATCAGTACTAGGAGAGGGGGCAAAAATGCATTCTGGAGCTTGCACAAAACTGCACTTCAGTCTAGTCACTGAAATTCTGTCGAGGTAGCTTGCAGTTCAAATCATACTCATGTGAAGAGAAAGCTTTAAATACACTGAACAAGAGTTTTGCCCATCAAAGAAATCCAGCGTGCGGTGACAAATGGACAGTGTCACAGCAGCGGGCCTCCTGGCGCAGCTCCGTGCCAGCAGCTGGAGAGGGCTGGCAGGAACAGGGGCTGCCTCCCCTCCCACCCTGCCTCTGCCCACAGCACTTGGGCTAGAAAAATGCAACTACAAAACAAACAGAGTTACAGCTGCAGGAGTAGCAAAAGCCAAAACTGTCCATTTGTCACACTTTTTTTTTTTTTTCCTCTCCTTAATCTTTATTCTGAAGACTCCCTGCAGCGAACATAATGATGTGTCAAAGTATTTGAAGTTTTTT
>NW_028186389.1:3101-5193 GCF_003343005.1 Rhea americana
ACCCCCCCAGCCAGAATCAATCAAATCTATGTAAGGCCAGACACACAGTTCATTTATTTCTCACATAGCAGCAGCTGCCCCCTTGGCAGTGAAGAGGCCACTGGCTTCCAATAAATAAGAGCAACCACCACCTCAGCAGACCTTGCTACAAGCCAAAAGCATCACCTGAGGCCAGTTACCAGGCCCTAAGTGACCCTGGGAACTTCTAATTCACATCAACATTTCTGTAAACAAATCTGCTGTGCTCCCCTGGAGCTGCTGTCAGCAGACAAAAATAGTTCCAGAGGCAGCAGTAGAGTGTTTTGGTCTGCTGCCTTTCTGCAGCAGCTGGGGACAAAGACCCAGCAGCACAAGCCATCTACTGCTGAGAAATGAGTCTCTTCCTTACCATTGGCAAAGTAAACTTTTCAGAAAGCCACAAGTGGGCAACAGAGCAACACATTCGTGCTATCCAAACATTGAGGGAAAAAAAAAAAAAAATCACAGCTGCCAGCCATATAAAAATGACATCACAGCAGTATTGATCCCAAGCAAGGGCTCCACAGCTCCACACTGCCAACCTCAAGTAAGTGCTGAATAAAACATTCAGAGACTGGGCAGAGGAGGGGGGGAAGAGTGCCCATCAACCTGAGTTTTAGTTTCCCTGAGCAATCTTACAGACCTTGATTCAGAAGTCCAGTTTACTTGAAAAACAATCTGTTCATGGTGGCTGTCACACTTCACGTAATGCCCTTCAGCTGCATCCATTTGCTTCTCCAGAGCCTTCACCACTGAAGGCTTTGCCACCATCTTTCCTCAGGGAGGATCAATAACAGTTAAATACTGCGGTCTTACTTACATCAAGCATTTTAGCTCGAAGCCTCTGGAATTGTTCAGCAGCAGGTCTGCTGCTCTCCTCTTGAGCGTTGCATCATGGGCTGAAAAAAGGAATCCTTAGTGTGGGAGACGGTCAATATTCCTGACATCAAATCCAGTATATGCAGATCTCCAAACATAGAACAACTGATTAAAATTCAAGGCACCAGATAAAGAGGAAATGGAAAATGGTAAACACAGAACTCACAGTTACTAGTTTTTCCATATACCAAATACCCACTTCTTTCTAAATTTCAGATACTCACTCTTTTTTCCTCAGTGTTCCACACATGTATCACCATGAACAATCAACAGACAGCCCCCCCCAAAAAAACAGAAGGATGTTTTATTGTCTAAAGTGTTGCAATACAACAAATACTTGATCTGTACAAAGGACACAATAGAGCAAGTTTAAATACAATCAGGAGAAAGTAGTCCCCATATTCACAGTCCTCAGACAACATCTTATACCAGAATCTGAACCAACAAATTAAAGATTTACTAAAAAACCCAAACAAGTTGTTAAAAAATTTAAAGGGCTCCAAAGAGTCTATGGGTGTATGTCTTACAGCAGAGGTCATGGGGTATTCTGTGAAGGGTCACAATGGCATCTTATTGCCCTCAATGCTGATTTTCACTGCATGGGCCGATCTGCTTTTTTTCCTGATATCTGTGAATTTCCGCATCTGTTTGTCCAGCCGACTCACCCCTTTCTTAGAGGTCCCCTGGAACTTAAAAAATAAAACTAATAATTACCCCTGAAAAAAAAGCAGACGCCCCAGAGGTTCAAGAGAAGTGATACATGAAAGGTTAAACCAGCAACAGGGATCTGATGAAGTCACTGCTGATTTCCAACTTCTTTTTGTGCCTGTCCCCCCCTGCCCCCCACGAGGATAAACAGTTTCCCCAATATATGCATTGCATTTATGGACACAGTCACACTCACAAACATCACACAGTAAAGCTTTCAGATTACAGCGGTTAACATAACCATGTTAGTTGTTTACATCTGGCTGAATACACAGTTTGGAACAGTTCTAATATCTACATTGACTGGAGCTTAGTGTCAGAAATGCACTTTACTACAGTGTCATACATACAGGCCTCCTGAGGATGGAAAATGTTTAGATTTGACCACACAGTAATCAAGTTGGATTAAGTTGACCTATCAATTCCAAATTGTAATTTATTTTAAAGGCCACTGACTAGTACTTACAGAAAGAAAGATCATTGCAAA
>NW_028186389.1:5236-98894 GCF_003343005.1 Rhea americana
AAAAAAAAAAAAAAAAAGGAAGCGATGAGGGAAGCAAAAGAAATTTTGAAGAAATCTGACCTTACAAATTATTACAAGAGTTATTGCATTTCATTTCTGTATTTTGTTTAACTGCAGCTGAAAAACTGAGATGATGCAGCAGGTATTTTGCACAGATTTTATAGTGATTCTATAGAGGAACACCACTGAAGACAAACAGTAAGGTAAGGTACTTTCAATCCACAGTCAATACTTCTTAGAAACCAATTTCCCACACTAAACAACAGAAAAAAAGTGAATATTGGAAATTTTACATGTTTTAAGTTTGGGAAAAAAACAGAGATATCCAAAATATGCTACTTGGTATCTGACAAAAACCTATTTTAGAATCTGAATCTCTTGTTCCCATCTCTGGAGAAGGAGCTCCCAACACACTGATTTAAAAATGAGCTTTATCCATAAAACAGAGAACTATTTACTGGAACTGTATCTGGAATTTCACAGTGATTAAAAAAATGATTTATAAATAAATATGAAGCTTAATATCAACAACAATCTACCATTTGTGACACCCCTGCTCACAGAACTGAAATGCAGACTAGAAGTTGTCGAAACAATTCTTACACTGATACGTATCACTGATCCATTTCCCTCCACCCCGCATTCACAGCAGGGGATTCTTCTCCCTCAAATCTTCAGAGGTCTCATTCTCTACCTGCTGTCAGCCACCCCCTAATGTCTCACATAACTTAAATTCCTGGGAAAAGTAGGCCTGAAAAATATTTTCATCTTGTTTGTACCAGTAAAACATCAGCCACGGAGGTTAGTATACAGTGACACGAGGTACTATACTAAGGGCTGAGAATTCCTGTCCATCAGTTCAGGTAAATCTGAAAAGCCTGATTAAGAAGTTCCACAAGGCTAGACTTGCTTATCTGTCAAGCATTCACATCACAGATTCAAAGCTATTTTTGAGTGCAGGTATTTTCATTTAATACCTGTCATTTGGGTACCCTGAAGTTGCAGAGGCAGATATCATGGTAGATGTTACACGTTACAGCGTATTTTCTCCTGTACATGTTCCCTTTGAGGTCAAAGTACAGACATTAGGGAATACAAGGAGAGGTTTCCAAGTTTAAGGTGGGGGATACACACTCCTTTCCTATGTGTGCAAACTGCCAACAGCTGAAGCACATGCACTGTTCACACCTCCCTCGAGGGATACCTCTCAAACTTGAGGAAGGCAGAGTGTCATGGCTACAGGGGCATCCTGTTGCCTTCAATGCTGAACTTGATGGCTCGATGCACTTTGCTGAGTCGTTTCTGTTCAGCAAACCGTCTCTTGTGCTTTTCCAAGCGACTAATACCTCTCTTAATAGTCCCGGGCTAGAAACAATATCTCAATTAATGCAAGGAAGGAAAGATAACAGCAGAAAGAGCACAGTTTCATTACTTCTTCTATTCACACGTTTTACCATGTACTCTGCCTTTAGATTATATGTACACAGTAGGTGGATGAATCAAAGCAAGGCATAGGCCTCCACTGAAGCTGTTAACTCTTACCAAAACTTTGGGATGTTTCCCCTGGAATATTATGAGAAGAATATGATACAAAAAAAAAAGTATAAAAATATCAGTGACAGACTGATCAAATTACTACTTTATTTCAAAATGCTTCAAGTAAGAGGCCTTCAATCAGACTCTCAGCCTTGATATCAGAAAGAGGTTTTAATTGTTCTATAAGAGAAGCAATGATACCTGAGTGAAGGAATTTGATGGGCTTAACATAGCCCACTTGACAGCAGAACTTACAGTCCACTCAAATTAGAAACAGCACATGAAAAGAAGTGCTCTACTGTAGAGTAACAGCAGTATTAAGGCGACAAAGATTCCCAGGCTTAACCACAGATAGTGTCGGTCCACAGTGCTTACCCTGGAGGACTCCATTTCCACATTCCACTTTGGCCTGACCACGTAGTCCTTGTTGGAGGGCATTGGCACCCTTGCACGGGCACAGAATCCAGGGTCCCCAGGTCGGAGTGCCCTGAAAAAAAAAAAATGCTGCTGTCAGAAGTCTTAAACAGAAGCAAAAATAGTGTGTTCCTCTGCTGAAACAAAGTACATAGCCCTGCCTTTAAAACCACAGAACAATCGCATATTGTTAACGCCGCTAAAATACTTCTCTTTTACCCTAATCACACACACACACACACACACACAAAAAAGCTTAACAACAAAACTCAACCTACTTTTCCTCTCCTGTTAACACCTTCTCCAGGTCCCTTCGAGGAGTCTGACCACCAGAGCTGCAAGAAAAAAAATGAAATTTTGTAGGTATCCTTACACAGTGAGCAATGGTAATTTTAGAAGGCAATCAAGTGTGATAAGGGAAATAAAGGAATAGTGATTTCTGACCTGTCTTTTTTCCTTTTAAAATTTATATATATTTTTCTTGATGGAATCTCAGAGATAAAGCTTTCATATCTTTGCCTGCTATTTCTACCTGCTCAATCTCCTCCGCTGAGGCATCTGTTCCAAATCTCTCTGTTCCCTCTCTTCTCTTGTCATGCCTTTGTAATTTGAAGTAAGGCCAAAGATGGGTCGAGACCATTCATCTGTTAAAAAAAAAAAAACAACAAACCCACACACCCTGGTACTTCAGCACATCACTGGGAATAAAAAGGCTTACCTCCAAAGCATTCCAAGGACTCTTAATACCACTTCAAAGATCATAGCAAGCGTTTGTGCTTCCTCTCTACCATCAAATAAATGATTTTTGAAGATTTTTAAGATTTCAGGAAAACTCAACCTCTTGGACTGTAAGAAAGAGCTTTCGTCCATAAAGTCTCTTGCTAATGTTTGCTTTGCTGGAATTTCTCCCAGTCCTTAGAATACTAATGCCAGGAACTCCTGCATGCCACAGTGAGTGCTATTCTAGAAATACGCAGAACAGTTCCTAGAGAACAAAACAAGTTTAGAATCAGTTTGCAGTCATTCAAGATGGAACGCACTGCACGGAACTATCCTGTTTAAGAAGTAAATGTTTAGACATCTTCGTTGCCTCTAAAGCCCTTGGAAAGCACGGGAAAGTCTTCCAGCAGCACCTTCTTCCTTTGTTACATACAGATGAGGTCTGGACATCTAGTTAACAGAGAATTTGGGCAAAATAAATGCCACCCTCTGGTTTTAGAACAAGAACGAAGAAGAGTAAAGATGCATATGAAAGTAAGTATAACAGCGTTTGTTAAGAGTTTTACAAGTGAAACAGATGAGACTCCTATATTAGAGAGTAATTCTCTCTACTAAGGAAAATAACAAAAACACACAACAGAGACTGATGCAGAAATTAAGTCGCCAGTGGAATGTCACTGAAGCAATACAAAGGTTTACATACTGATTAGCTTCCCTGCCATATCCTTGTTAGGTCTCGACTCTTTGGGGTGTTTGTAAAGGTACATTACAGCTCGTCCAATCCCACTGTGTTTCAGGGTCTCTTGGCTCACACTGGGCAGCTGGAAGATAAAAGCAAATAGAAAGTAGCAAGAAATGAAATCTTAACATTAACTGTGCTAGCTGTTACTGAAACCCAAGCAGATAACGAACTTTACCAAAAGCAAAACTTTGCACAGTAAATATAACAAAAGAGATTATTTTTCATTGTACCACCACCAATTTATCTTAACAGCTTTGTTTCTTAAACACAAAACAAACCAAGTTTCCTAGAGTATTTTCTCCAAAAGCACTTTTGCTAATATTACCCAAGAATAACGCTACTGCCTTCAATGCACTCGTTTCATAATGATAAAAATCTACGTGGCAAAAGGCATCAAATAACCACCTTTGCTACAGCACTAAAGGTCTTTATACCGAGTATAACTGGCTTCCTGAGTGCACTGCACACGTTAATATGCTAAAAAAGCGGAGGAAAGAAACAGCCATCTGCCACAGCAGAAATAAAGAAAGGAAGAGAACAGGCCCAAAGAGCAAAACTCATAAAGGCATCCACCTGGCTACTGGTTGCTGATTTATTCATGTTGCTATTTAACAATGCCATGGATACAAAAAGACTTAAGTTGGCTCCATGAACTCCATGGCTCCAGAATTTATCTAGCTCACCTGGTAATACAATGACATCAACTCTAGAAAAGAACAAATAAACAAACAAGCTGATTCCAGCAGCATAAAGCTGAGTTAGTAAACAGTGCTGGAACCCAAGTTAGTTAAATGTAGCTTAAATACAGATTAAACACAACCATATACTTTGCACTATACTTGCAACAAGTAAGCAGGGCCAAATAATCAAAGTTCCAGTAGAAATTTGCAAATTCTTATGCCAAGACAAATGTGTACAGAACTTCAACCAGTGAAGCCAATCATGGTAATACAACAGAAATTTCACTTCTATTTCATTATCAAGATCATGCTACGCTTTATTTCTTCTTCAGTGCATTCATAATGTAAGTGAACGATCACAATATAAGAGCGACAGAGAGAAGGGGAAGATGAGTGACGTAGCAGTTCAGATTTATCAGGAATCTAATAATGCCACACCATCAGGTTATTTGAGGAAGCATAAGGAAGTTAACACATGTAGTTCACCTGCGACTCTCAAACTCAGATTGCAGCACAATCTGACTTCTCAGGTTTTAGAGCTTTAGAAATTTCTTTTGGTCTACTGCTAGAAGAGCTATTTGCTTTATTGTACAAACATGGGGGAAAAAATTTTAACAATTAGGGCACTACAATTCCCTAGTCAAATTTTGTTCAACTAGACAGTATTATCTACAACACAGGAAATATTCACTGAAATGATGCAACTTCTAAACCAAATACGTCTGTTCTGCTGTATTTCACTGCTACCAGTGCTAGTCCACTGGTATTCCACTCGTAGCACCAACAGTATATTTCCCTCCATATATTTCCCTAAAACACATGATTATAAAGCCACAGTGAAGTCATGAATCAAATATGGTTAAAGTCAGTTCAAACCTCTTGCAGGATCTTCAGAAGTTCTTCTCGTATCTTTAGTGCTGGAAGACTTCGGTCTGGAAGAGGAGAAAGCCACTCTTTGATAGCAGACATAACACCACTATCAATGAAAGTTTCTTTGAGGTCCTGCCTAGAAAGTTTTAAGTAAAGAAAAGTCAAAGTCATATAACATAAATCTTCAGGTATGATGTACATTAGTACATTTTAGGTTGCTTCAAGTTAAATCATCAGGTTTTAGGTTTTTGAGAGGCCACCTAGCTCCAGCACTTAACTGGAATAAAGAAAAAGGTTTTGTTATTTACTCAGTAGAGCTGTAATGCTACTCTATCAAATCTTCCTATTTCCAACAACCCCAAGACAATTAACTGGGAGGATGACACACTTACTTTTTAAGATGCATAACTACAGTTGGTAGCAAAGTTAATTTCTTTAGTGCTGGTTTCTTTTGTGTATTCAGCTGTCGATCCTCCTGCAGGGAGTTTAAGAAGCACAATTTAATCAAGAGGAAAGCAGCAATTCTCATCCTTTACAACATTTACAATAAAGATTAGCCCATTAATAGAGAAGTGCTATTTGGGGAAATTACGCTAACTTTATCCCCTGCTCCATCTTCTTACAGTCCCAAAACAAATTTTATATAAAGATCACTCCTAAAGAGGGGTCCCTAGCTTAGTCAACATTTTCCTAAAAGGTTTCACATGCAAGAGAGTTCTACTCTGAAGTTTTAGGACTATTACAATAAACTAGAGTTTTGCAGAGTCCTCCTTATTATGCAGAGTTAACACAGAAATTTTGTTAGTAAATTCTCACCTGAATAACAGTAAAAAAAAACCCTAACCAAAACATTAATAAATATGTACATTCACTACATATAAGAATATAATGGTATAACCTAGAAGTTTAGGATGAAGGTCTATGTAATTAACGTAACAGCTAATACGCATCATGTGCACAACCAAGAAGTCCCAGTTTCAGACACTACCAACACCCCAATCTCACAATGTCTGTTCAGTACCCAGGCTCACATCTCAAAAAGACCCATTACAATCAATATGTCTATGTCCTGCTACAGTGATACTTTTCCACCCACACTTAATCCACTGAAGACTCTTTCTACAATTTTTTTTTACTGCAATGAAAGAGATTCTTCTAACGCCCCTCTTCCCCCTGCCACTTTTAATACCCCAAAATGGTTTGACAGGTACATGCTAGAGAACTAGAAACACCTGCTGCCTTTGACAAGCACTAACCATTTATATACAATATTAAAAAAGAAAAGTTAGTGAAAAGAAGCCAAATCTATTAAAATCTCAGCAGATATTAAAATCGAGAGGGAAGTCCTTTTCAAGCAAAAGCTACCTGCAGCATTGGAGCACAGTTCTTCCTTTCGCCAGTATTTCAAACCTTATGGCTTCAAACATCTGACCAGGATCTTGTCAAAGACCAAGGAAGCCTCAGTTGTCTCCCAAATCACTACCTCAGTCTCCCCTTCTTCCTCAAACACATTATCCTTCTTATCTTGTTCTCGAAATACTTTTTTGATATTCATAAGCTTCCTCGTTCTAAAGTTCCCGGCACATTCCCCTAAACTGCCTGTTATGATTTATGCAATGCTATTTGTTAATTTGAATACTACTCCAACAAAACTACAGAGATAACAAGATACTTGATGAGAAACAAAACAATAAACTTTGCACAGTAACATAATAAGCATGACTCCTTGAAAAAGGCAGTCTGCCAAGGTTTATTTCTTTCCCGTAATTGTGTTGCTTTGTCATCACTTACCACAGTGTTATCATTCAAGCAGTTCAGAAAAGGTTATGTCCTAATTGTTTATTCTGGACAAACCTCAAAGTACTACATATGCAAGTAATTGTATGATGAAATTAAAACATAGTCCATTTCTCAGTGTTCAAAGATAACATTCTTATTTTATAGTATACATATTCACTCTTTTTTATAGGACGTCTGATCTCAGCTGATGTAGCTGGTTTATCAAACTTAACTGATTTTAATTTTTAAAATGAAAAGTTTTTCTGTATTTCAACTGAAGAAAATTCTTGAATTTAGATAATGGAAGCCTTCAGTAATGTACAGATTATTGCTTCTGAGTATCAAGTAGCTTTCTATATTTTAGCCGATACAAGATTTTCCCATAGAACAGAACCGCATTTTGAGGTGTCTTTGGAACCTAGAAAACTCACCTCAGCAGCTTCATTCATCTTAACAATCATCGCACTGACCACATCATCTGCGTCACTAATAAAAGTCCCACCATCACGGTTTCGTCTGCGCTTGCCACTCATACTCTTCTTTCGTTGCAGCATCATGTCAAAATCTGACATGAAGTCCATACTGAAATGAGAAAAGAGAGTTTGCGGATGGTCCAAAGAGTGTGAAGGCCATTCTGCCTTTATATAAAATACTTTTGATTCCTTTATCATAACCTTTCCGGAAATCTCCAAAAACTCTGCAAGTACTATGTCTCGATGTCCCTGTATGATAATTAGATATCCTCAGTTTACAAACTGGGAAAATAGCAAACAAAAGGCTTCAGTGGCTCAGAGGTACCCTCAAAAGCCTAAAAGATGACCTTCTAGCTTGTTGAAATAGCTAACATGATGTACACATTTGATACCCAGGGTTCAAGACGAGCAAAAGCTGTCACTGAAACTGACAAGAATTTTGCTTTCTTGTACTTGCAATACACTGCTCTTTCACTACTGGAGCAGGCAGGAAGGAAATGGGAGACAAGGTAACTGCAAGTCTTGCCACACCTTATCTTCTACATCAGCAGAGAAACACACCTGAAATTGTAATGCTCTTACACATGACCCAATGCTGAACTGCCAGAAGTAGAGAAAAACTGATTAGATGATAGTTTTACTCAGCTTTTGATGGGAAATACCCTTCTCTGGAGCAGCAGCATAGGTAGTCTGCTATTGACTGAAAAGTGACTATATTATCGAAGTGAAGAGAGGAACTAATGTCATGGTCTCTGAGAACACATACTACTGTAGAAATACAGTCCCTTGCTTTTCTAAACCAACAGGTCTGGTCAGTTTTTGGAAGACCCCTTTCACAAGAATCTTGTATTTGCCATTAACAAATGAATATACAATACACTGACTTACTGCTTCCCTCTTTTGATGTTATCATCAGAATCTGACTCATCTGCTGTCTCCTTCATGTCTGTTTCAGCTTTCTCTTCTTCCAAGTCCTCCTGGTTAAAACCCTGATAGTAAAGACAGTGCAAGTCAGCATACAGATTGAGACTGAGCATCTACTTGGATACCTGACTCCAATATTTTAAAAGCTTCCTCTAGACCCTCTTCAGTCTTCTTTCAAAGAGAAATAAGCTTTCCTATTTTCCCCTTGACTTTCATACAGATGACTCTTCCAACAGAAGAGCTGTAGGAGTTATGTAACTTAAAGGCTACCTCAGCTAGTCTGGCACAGATGTAAAGCTTCCCTGTTGATATAGTATGTCCCTGAATGTGAATTCAAACCTGAACAGGCGTTTTGAAATAGTTTCCCACAGAGATTAGCTCTGACAACAAAACTCTGCCACCCACAATAACACTTACTGTAAATTCCTCTTCTTCCTCATCACCAGATTCTCCAAATATATCTGCAATCAGGTTCCTGTGAAAGCAAGAGTATATCTATTTAAGATAGTAATAGGGAGCTGTTCATTTTCCTGGGAAATTTCTAATATGAGTATGGGGAGATCTACCTTTCATTCTCACACCTACTATTGACCTTCCTCTTCATACTACCAGTGAAGGTGGACACTCATTCTCTGGTTGGGATTCATCCGTTTTCCATTCTTTCTCACTATCTGCAACCCTGAAGGGATTCATATTCACAGAAGCACTTACTCTTGCTCATTTCCAGATTCACTGTCACTTCCAAATAGATCTTTCTCTTCTTTTTTCTTCCCAGCATTCTCTTTTCTTTCTTCTTCTTCTTCACTGTCTGACACAGCATTTTTCTTCCTTCTGTCAGATTTCTCTGAAGCAACATCACTATCTGATTCTTCAACATCAGAAAGAATTCGTACTTTTTTTGCAGCTGCCAAAAAAAAGGAGCGTTATTACTTGTCCTAGTAACAGAGATGATAACTGGTCCTCCCAAACAGCTATCCTCTCTCAAATTCAGTTTGGACAAGAGCAAAGCTGACTAGCCTTCCTACATTAAACCAGTGCCTTCTCTACAGAAGAACATGTCCATTCTAAAGTCTCTCTTATTCAGTCAGTAACTCTGTGTACGTGTGTCTGTGTATATGCATGTATCTCATCTATCCATAAAAAAAAAAAAAAAAAAAAAAAAAAAAACTTATTTCAAAATTGATTCACACCTTTAGCTTCAAAAACAGAAAAAAATGACTAGAGAAGTAACAGCTAAGTATTAAACAAATGACTGCAATAGCAATAACACTAAAACAGATGCCAATATGAAGCATAATCTCTGCAAAAAGCCTTCTTTCTTTTACTTCCATTAAATCTACTTATTACTCAAAAGTGTTAGATACCTTCACATGCAAATGAATTTAGAACAGTGTCTTTTTCAAGGTACAGTTGCAATTTAAAAGCAAATTTGCTGTGGAGTTTCATATTCATCTCAGATGCTTTATTCACACAAAAATAAGGAATTAACTGTAATGCTACTGCATGTCACACCACATTTTTATTTTTAAACACTGTATTTCCTTACGTGTTTTCTCACTGTCATCTTCACTGTCAGAAAGTACGGCTGTTTTCCTTTTCACTGTCTTCTCCTCCTCTTTTTCTTCTTCATCACTGTCTGATATTTTTCGTCTTTTAGGACCATCCTCTTCACTGTCAGAGCCCTGAAATCCTTCTCTCACAGGTTCATTATCAGAATGATGAGACTCATTCTGCACCTCCTCCTTCCTGTCCTCTCCATCACTATCATCAGACTCTATTTCTTGTTTGTGCCTAGAAACATCCTCGCTCTCCGAGTCGCTGGCCGGCTGCTTGCGGAGCTCCTCGCTCTCCGAGTCGCTGGCCGGCTGCTTCTGTGATTCCTCATTTTCAAAATCACTGCTCTGATCCCTTTGAGGTTCTCCATTTTCAGAGTCACTCACTCGATGATTTAAGGCATCCTCATTTTCAGAGTCACTTAAATGTCGATTTGCACGGTCCTCGGCATCAGAATCACTGTCTTTCCCTCCATGAGCTGCTTCATTGTCTGAATCGCTTACATTGTGATTTGGAGGCTCCTCATTATCTGAGTCACTGTCTTTTTGCCTCGAAATATCTTCATTTTCAGAGTCTGTCATATGAGGCTCTCCCACTTGCCCATCATCTTCTCCATCACTGTGTTCATTCTAGAAGAGAAAAAATAATCTCAGACAACTAAGCAAAGAAACTATAAAAGGAAACAAAAGTTGTTCCAATTTTTTGCTTGCCTCCCCCCTAATTTGATTGCTCAAGGTACTGCAGCCTGAAAACATTTCTATACAGAAATAGCTATTACAGAAGCTGCATCAAAGGACTTGCTATCAAATACTTCAGACCAAGAAAAATGTTAAAAGATCGATGGAAGATCGTCCTCTTTGTTGTCAGTCATATTTTGGACAAGGTAACAGAATGAAAAAAACTCTCAATTTAATACTGCTAAGAAAGGTCTGATTCTCCAAGAGTGAACATTTAGTACTTTTTTAAATAAGTCAGGCTTTCAAGAAGGTTTAGTCTGACTCCCCAGAAACAGGGCAAATAATAAACCTCCCATAGTGGTCTTTTTTTCTAAGTTTTCTAAGATTTTTTTGGTATGAAGTACATTTTACTCAAACTACACACACATGACATTCCAATGGAGCTCAAGTGCCTTTTCCCTCTTTGTCAACAAAGCTTTAAAACACATCAAGACTGAAAGCCTATGAATTAACAATAAAATTCTGAGAGGTGAGAGTGCATTTCAAAGAACAGACTAAATGCCCTTCTCCTTTAAATTGATACCTTCTATACCTATCCAGACATCTGAGATTCTATACATGAACATGCTGATCTTCTCAAAACTCTAGAAGTAAAAAATAATCCTTTATTTTTTTTTAACACTGCAAAAATACTGAGCCATAGATTCCATTTTTGTAAAAATCTTTTGCAAGCCAAACCCGTTAACAACATTACTGAAAACAGAACATAAAGTCTGACTTTTATCTTTCCTAAAAAATCTAATTTTCTACTTGAAAAAATTTGTCAATACTGCATTTACCTGAAAAAAAAGACATTAGGCTATCTAAAATTTAATTTCATTAACTCAGCATACCTAAACAAGTCACTGTCACAACAATCCTGATTTCAACCAAGGAGAACAATACTGCAATGGAAATTTATTTTCTACAACTTCAGCTTCTCCATTTTTCAGCTAGAGTGAGCCCTTGACTCAGGGCTGATTTTGTCTTTACCTTCTCAGCTGTAGACTCTTTCCACTAACATCTTTGCAGATTGAGTACTTACTGTCCTCGGAGATACTTTAAGACTTATGTGTCTTTGAGCTTCCAAATCTTTTCTCAGGTAAATTAAATCTCTAACAAGAGGACAGGCTTCCTATCTCTTTTATTTCCTATATTCATTCTGCTCCCACATTCAAAATCATACACAATAGTTCAGGTGCATCTATGCTAAACCTGAACCAAACATTACAATTAATCTTTATAATAGATGAATAAGAAAGAATTTTAAATAAAACTGGAATTACTTAAGACCTATGCTCTCCAGAATTATATGAAGTGGTAAATAACATTATCTTTAAGGTTTTGGATCTGATGCAATGCATTTATCCCCTTAGTTAACAATCTGTAAAATTATTAACTGGTAAATGACTGCAGAATTACTGACAGAAAGATATTACACCACAGAAAGATATTACACCAGGATTATATAATATTAAAACATGCACTTCAAATATAGCTCTACTATTTCCAGGTTACTTAATGCTAGCTAAAAACAGCAGGTTCAATAATCTAAGTTAATACCTCTCTTTCTATTGTTTGTTCCTGTCCTTACAGCAATACAGGCCTTCCCAATAATGTTGATGGTATAATATTCATTATTTTTTATTTGTCATCTCTATAGAAAAAAATCATGGTTCAGTCTGAATCTAAATTCAGACTTTTGAAGAATTAGATATGAAGGTTAAGAACTCGGAGAACTACAGTTTCACAACTGATGTCTAAGACCTTATGCCCAACTACTCTTGGTTCGTTATAGTTTTTATCAGAATCTTAATTTGGTTGCCCTCTCCTGCACCGTATCACCCACTAACAAACTAAGAATGCATGTTTGTACTTTCTCTCACTGCATTACTTAAGATGGAAGAAAGTAGCAGCTCAAAACAGAACAGAAACAGTAATTCTGACAGTAGTCAGAATTCTGATCAGGATCATTGAGAAGTACTATAATGCAGAGGTCTGCACCGTAGTTGAAGCTTATTACAATAGAAATTCTTTAATCCTCATTCTCTTACTCCCTCATTTAAAGTTTGAATTTTTTGTCTGTTTGTTCTCACTTGATTTCAGATGGCAAAAGCTAAATGGGTACTAGTAATTAGGTCAGTAGTAATAAGGAACTTTGATAATCAAAAGAAAGAAAATGATACATACATTTCTGTTTAAACTATTAGGCTCATCACCTTGCAGACTGCTAGTCCAGAAAGTCTTTCGTGAACACGTAATCAGAATTAAAAAGCAACTTGATTCCATAATGATTCTTAACCAGTCAGTATTTCTAAGGTCAAAAGTGTGGCTGTAGGTTATATAACCACCTCTTCAGAATATAGTACTAAACTACAAAGAACTTCTATGTAAAATACTTGGTAAGAAGTCTTTACAATTATACAGCAGCACAGAACATCTCAAATCTCTAATCTGTTACTGCAAACAGACAACTGCTCTTTAGAAGGAAGAGTTCTGGGGAAGGGGAGCAGAAATACATCCTAATAAGCTTTCTCTGTGTTCATACAGTACTCTGCAAAACAGAATCCCAGTGATGACTACAGCATCAGAACCTTACTCTAATATAATCACCTACAGAAGAACTGCTTAAAGAAAACACAGGAAGAAGCACGTATAGGTGTCCCTATCAAGAGTGGGCAGGCAGGTACCCATCTATTCTACTACTGGATCAAGAAAGCACAAGCCAGCGCTAATCCAAAAAACACATACTAGCCAAGTCAGTAAGTCCCATATAGAGATGACAGACAACTAGCTTGGACTCAGTACCACGTTAATGTAATCAGGCATCTTCTAAATCAGAGCTTGGGCACAGCCGACTTGTTCAAAGCCTAGGTAGAACAGATATGCCCTATCCTCAAGCATCAGTGAAAAGATATTCTGAATACAAATAATGAATCTGTGGATGTTTTGGAATATACTTTATACATAAAGCAGATGCAAATTTACAGTAAGATGACTAAACTCAGTGGGATAGCCTCCCCCACAACCTTTTTTACTAGTTCATCTCTAAAAAGATGCATTCAAAGAAATCATATACGTAATTTTGTAGTTTTTCTATTTTTTTCTTTTCTAAATACTTAAAGAAAAGAAAAGCTCACACATCCTCACAAACAAGTAGGTCTCAGGTAATTGCTACTGCATTTTTCTCTAATTCCTTTGCTTTCTTTTCTTCCTCCTCTTTATCTATAAACTTTTAAATTCAGATGTCCTTGATTTTTTTTAACTGACAGAATTCTGTAACATGAAGCTTTAGTACAGTATAAAATAAGGAATACATCAAAATCAGATTTACAGTGTTATCCCTCCACATAAAATTTCAGTTAGCAAATAGTTTATTGGATCAACATGCAACCACTTTTAAGATGTGACACACTGATAATTTAAGAAGTTCGACCAAACTGACCCATCCACTACAAGTTCATGAATGACAATTGTTAAACTAAGGCATACATTAGTCATTAAAGGCAGATCAGCAAGTTACACTCTTTTCAAAAATCTAAAATATTTGTCTGTTTGTTAACAGTTGCAGTCAAACCGTAGCTAAATTCATGAAGATAGCTGGGACTCAGTACCACCGTAAGAATCTAAGTCATTAAAGATTCCATATGAGCCTGACCTGAACAAACACTGTAAACATGATTTAATATTCATTACTGTACTAAAACTATGTGTTATCTAATTCTATTTTCTAAAACAGAATTGGTAAGGACATCAAGGAGAACATTTATAGATAAAGTGGGGCTGGGGGAAGGAAAGCCAGAAAAGAATTGTGGAAAAGAAAAACCCACATACCTGAGACCTACATAAGTAATTCCTCAGGATCCCCCTTTTCTTTAAAGTTAAGAACCTGAAAAAAAAGTTTGAAAATTTAAAATTTCAGTTCTTTATATCTGAGTTCTAAATTAGAGATGAAATAGTAATTAAATAGACTTAACTGATTAGGCTGTCTCAAAGGTTTTATTACATTTGAATGTCATTCCTCCCACATATTCCTAAAGATGAAGGAAATAAGAGGATGAGAGGTATTTTAGGGTAAATAATATGATAAATCCCTGAAAGCTACACCTTTCAGAGACAGTGGCTGCACATTATCGTTTGAATTGAATTTTGAATTTGATGTAGGAAAGACATCACTAAAAACTTCGTAGTAAAAGAAAATACTAAAAAAAAAGAAATCAATTGTTTATGATTTGAACTGAATCAAATCAAGCATTAAAGTTTGAACGTATACATCAACAATCAAGCACAGAAGTTATTTTTGTCTGGGTTTTTTCATTGCTTAGAGTTTTTCTCTCTTTTTTTTTTTAATTGGACTTTCCAAAGTATTTTATCCACAGAGAAAGATTTAACAGCCATCACAGAACAAAGCCTTTAAAATACTGCTGGTACATGAAGAGGATTAGTCAAGGATGATGATAGCTCCTAATGATATGTTTCGGTTATTTAAATTTGAAAAAGTCAAAGTTTGAAAAATATAAATAAAAGTCAACCATTTTTCTTTATGTCAGATATCCAATTACTGTATCACAGTAGATAAAATTAAAATCTCACAGGAAAATAGAGGAGTAAAATCAACTGACCAGCTTTTGATTCACTACAGAAAAACCTCATTTAAATCAAAGTGGCAACACAACTCTGTGCTGTCATCAGCAATTCTTTAGATGAAAGCAGGAGTTAAGAAAGCACTAAATCCTTATCAAGACACTGTTATTTCTCTCACATGAAAAACATTTTTTTCCTCTGCCAAAGCATTTTTTGACTGTCACAATACAAGACAGTGCCTAACATCAAACCAGTTTCTTCTGTTCTAAGTATCAACACCTTTCCCACTCCCTAAAACACCCTTCCAAACTCTGTTTTACACTCAAATTCAAATAAACTGGAAGAACCTTCATTTTATACTTATGCAAAATCTTCACTTGTTTTCTAACTCTGATAAAAACATGAACTCCAATAAAGCAAAAGAAGTGGGGGAGAGGAGGGCTTGCAAGTTATATCATAGGAGAGTGAACCAGTAAGCCTTCTGAAGCATTTCAGTCTGTTACAGTACATCACATTACACATTTTAGGCATTTTTTAACAGTACATAGCTACTGAAAACACAGTCAGAATCAATCCTGAACTTTACATAAAATGCAACAGAATTTGCAGAACAGAATGAGGTAGGCTTAATTGCAATTTTGATGACTATCAAGAGGTTTACCAAGATATAATTTTACTAGGAGAAGACAGAATTTCATAAGCCAAAATTATCCCTTTCTGGTAAGGTCCTAACAAGAAATTTTCAGTGAGAAAGTTTGTTTGGCAGAGATCACAGGGTGCAGAATGGGAAAAGAGGATTTCTATCTCAAATCACAAAAAATCCCTGGAAATTAAGATTAGCCCAGGAGGCGTCCTAGAAATTCACAAGAAACTTTCACCTCTGTTAGAGCCCTCTTTCCATACACAAAACTCAAGCCACAATTTGAGCAACTCTCTTCCACATACAGCTCTGGATCAAAGCAACTTCACCCCTTCCACAGTGTAGGGTCCTCAGAACAAAAAGCCCTTCAGAGGAAAAGAGAGGTGCTACACAGAAATCTTAATCTCTTTTCCACATAGAGACCTACCCCTTTGTGAAAGGCAAGCAGAAGAGCACTGCACAAAATAGGCTTTAGAGGCAGTTCTCTCAGAAGATAAGAGAGTATTTACTCTTTAGCAAGAAAAAGTATGCCTCCGTAACACGTGGTTTTACATTAATATGCAGAATTTTAAGACAAAACTCAAGATTTCTCAAACTTTTTATTAGGATTTCAGATCTAAAAAGTTTACTAGCAACACCAAGAAAAATATTCTTGCAACAGAGCACCATAATATTAATCTTCTTTATAACAGTAAACACCATTATGATAATTAAGGGGAAAAAGAACTACACTACTTATTCAGCAATGAATTTCTTGTCAGTGTTCCTTCTGAAAGTAAAGTTTGCCTGACAGGACCCTTAATAACAACTCAACGACCACAGTAAGCCTCATTTAAGAGAATATCAAAACCAACAAAGAACTTGTTTATGTAAAAAAGGCTTTTATCAGATTAAAAACAAAGTTTCAATGTACCTCTGACTGATGCCCTACACTTCCATTCTCAGATCCAGAATGCTGCTCATTTACTTCATCTTCAGCATCAGATCCCGAATCTCGCTCATCTTGCACTGGAGTAGCTCCACCATCATCTATTCCAAAGGAAGAAAAGGAAACAGTAAAACGCAATAACATCTCCCACTATTTAATAAAACATTGACAGTTATGATGATCAGGAAGCCAGGAAGTGCTACACGGAGATTCCAGCTCCAGCACTGAACTAGTAGAGAGACGGTATCTACTGGTTTAGAACATGCACAAACCCACCACAGGTGCTCCACAAAAAGGACCACAGAAACTACTTCTGGCATGTATGCGAGCACTGATAGACACATTTATCAAAATACCGAGTAAACGACGTTATGAGAAATGCCGTTCCGATGCAGCCAGGCTGAAGCGGACCTGTCCGGCCCGCCAGTGTCACCCCAGGCCACCCGGGCTGGCTGCAGGGCCCCGCCGCACAGCCGCCTCCCTCACAGGCCCCAGCGCCCCGGCTGGCCGGCCGGCCACGGAGGGACGCTCCCGCGCCGCTACCTGACTGGTCCCCGCCGTAGTACTCGCTCTCCATGGCGGGCCCGGCCCCGCCTCCCCACCAGGCCCTCGCGGCTGGCGGCGGGGCAAAGCCCCACAGCAGAGCTCGCCGCTAAGGTTCCGCCACCTCCGGACACCGCCGCCACCGCCAGACCCGAACAGGCCCAAAATGGCGCCTCCCCTCCGAACGGCCGGCGGCCGCCTGTGCACATGCGCCAAGCGCACCCGCCCCTTCCCCGCGCGCCGAGAGGCCGGCGGGAGGGGGAAGGAAGCGATCTTCTCGCGGGAGCCAAGCCTCGCGCGGCTTCGGGCGGCCGCCGCGGGGGGCGTCGCGGGCCGGGCCGGGCGGGGCGGGGCGGGGCGGGGCGGGGCGGCGGCCGTTGGGCGGTGGCCGTTGGGCGGCGGCGCGTGCGGCCCGGGTCACCCTGTACAGCGTCATACGGCAGAGCTAAAGCCGAGGACGGATAAAGGCACAGCTGGCTCCTTCCCAAGCCCTCCGTATCATTCCTGCTCCAAATCATCACAGGGTTAGAGGGCAGTGAAAACAGCACTTGGGGCTCAAAGCACTTCATTTGTTTTTCTTTATGTTGTTTTTTTTTCTCACTTTAGAAAATACTTTAGTTTTAGTTTGATGACTAAAGTGCTGGGGAAATCAAAGAAGCCTGTGAGAAAAAAAGACTGTCGAGAGAGGGGATGAATGACTGTATGGCAATGTAAAATGGTTATTTTAACAAAGATGACACCTTGGGAGAACAGTGGGAAATCTGAGAGACTAAACCCCCAAAAGAACAGATCAGTATTTAAACACACTGTTCAGAGCTATACTGTAGTTATCCAACTTTGCCCTTTAGCCAGTCCAAGGCTGGCTAGTAGCTGCTAAAAATTCTTCTAATACTGATGAAGGATGAGAAATCAAAAAAATGTATTCGCTGGAAAAATAAACAGTTTACCATTTAAATAATAGAATTTCTGTGCTCACTTTCTGTGCAAATTAATGCAAGTTAATGCAAATTAACTTTAGAGCAAGCTAGAAGGGCAAAATGCAAGCGCAGAAGCCGGCCTGCCTGCAGGCCTGGGAGCCCGGACGGGTTCTGGCCACCACAGTGCGGCTGGCCCAGGAGGGAGCCCAACGCCGCCATGGAGCTGGCAGCTAGCTGGCTCCATGAACGACGGCCTCATCTGCCCTGTTCAAAGCTGCAGCTCAAATTAGTCTGCGTGTAGGTTGTTCCTCCTGATTTAGCCTTCAAAATTAATTGAAAGTTAGCCTTGAAACCCTTTAATTGCTCACTTCCAGAGTAAACAAACGGGCAGAAAGGTCCCTATCCTTCTCAGGAATTGCTGTGTTCTGATTTAGTAACCTCTATCCTCCGAACAGTTGCATTATTCAATTATATGGCTCGCCTACGATACGTCATTACAGGATTACAAGGGATGACTTCTGTTACTGACAAGTTACTATAAAATGGATAGCCTAATGAGCACATACTGCGCTGCTTTCCTGCCTCTTTTCTTGTCCTGTGACAAACAAAATATCTTTGTTATCTGAGTGGGTACACATTAACATGTGAAAAGTAGAAAACATCTGTTGAAGCAGTCTCATTTAGGGTATTTCTAACAGAATTTTTATATTGCTACATGTTCCACTCTAACCGAGGGACATCAAAATGTGATAGGTTGAGAACTGTGGCCAAAGTGAGTCATCAGTTCTTCTGTGCTAGAGGCATTTTGGAATGGATGGCAGAGGGTGAAGCCGTTATTAACACTTCCACTCCAGCAGCACACACAGCTAGGATGTGTGGTGTTCATTGTACCTGGTACCATATAAACACAGGTTAACCTGGTGACTTGGGTCATTACTCAAAGTGTTAGACTCTCAGGAAATTTCACTCAGGAGAAGTTAGTAGTGGAGTCAGGTGTTTCTATGAGACTGCAGAGAATTGCAGCTGCTTAGCAAAAATGTAGAAATTCCTTTTTCTTCTGAAAGCAACATACATAAAATGTAAAGAGAATGTGTCTTTGTTCACAGCTCTGTAGCTCTTTTCCAGAAAACACATAGCTGAAAAGGTCCCTTAGCTTTTTCAGAACTGCCTTCTTAATGGTATCAGGTCTCCTTTTCTCCTGCTTCTTCCCTGCTCATGTCTTACTTTAACCGCTTTTAGCAATCCTTTTTTTGTACCGTGTGCTTTCACCTGGATCTTTCCTGCGGTAGGAGGCTCACATTGTTTTAGTTACCTGTCTTCAGTTATCTGTCTTTCCATAAAGAGATTGAGTGGCTTCTTACAACAGACTAAATTGAAGATACTATGACAACCTTAATGCAGCCCATAACAACATAAATGAAGGTCTCTGACCACAAAGCACTAAGCTAGAAAAGAGCAAGCTGGGAGTAATGTAATAGAAAATAATGGATAAGGGGAAGCATACACAGAAACAAGAAAAAGAGGGATTGAATACGTACCAAAATACCTCTAAATTGTACCAAGGTTCCTGGAAAATATGGAAGTCTCTTATGGACTAGAACTAGGATCCAAGCACTGTCAGAGTATGATGGTAACCCTCCTTGGAAATTGTTTTTGAATATGTACTATGTTCTACAATGATCTGAAGCCTTCACCTTCAATTCCTGCTTCACTGAGGCTGCAGAGATCAGGGGGAAATAGAGAATATAGACATTCTCTGAAAGTAGAAGGAGAGATAGAAGTTATCAATTCCCCATCCTTCTGAAAGGAAACGTCCTGACATGGAGCCTGGGGCTGTGACGGCCTGCTAGCAGCACACAGGAGAAGGCACACCCCATGCCCTTCCTAAGCAACCTCCTCTCGGCAGTACTGAGTAACGGAGCATCACCTGAGGGCTATCCTGTGGGTAACACATGCATGTGTGCACTAGTGGGCCTGCTTGCGTGCACATGCGTGTGTGATCCTTGAGAGTCAGAACTGGGCGCTTATTGGCCTGCCATACACTCTGCTAATACCCGCTTGGCTGTGTCCCAGGAGGAAGGATGGAGTGACACTCTGGCCTCCGGCCGTAATGGGATTGCACAGCAGGGAGAATGACCTGGCTGCCTGCAGGCACAGTAAGCAGCACCTGTTGTGCGTGTGTGGAGGTGTGGGATGACACAGATCCCCGAGCCCTGCCAGTCTGCCTCTCTGTGCAACATCGTGAACGGGCTGGAGTGAAATGAGCCTTTCCCTGAGGGACGCAAAGCTCCAGACCACCAGAGGATGCAGCTGAAAATCCTCTACTGGTATGTACTTATTCAGTTTGCTTTGTTCCTTGTAGTAGCCTTTCCACGATGACAGACATCAGTGACTTAGCGTGACAAATCTGCTTAGGGGAAGGGAGGAGCTCAATAGGAAGTTATTGTAGGCAGGAGGGCTTCTGAATGAACTGTTTAAAGTGCCACTTGTTACATCTAATCCACCTCCCTTCAGAAACCTCAGAAAAAGGACTGGTTTAACATAAATGTATGCATGGCAGCCAGGACTCAGTGATGCGGAAATGACAAGGCCGCTTTGAATTATCTAGAGAGGAAATGTGAGAGGTAGTGCCATGTGCTAATTAAACCCTTTGATCCTGACATCAATCTCTTAATTAGGAGGCTGTCAGGAAGAGGAAGTTTTGGTAACATATGTCTATCCTGACAGACCTATCACTCTCCACTGTGGCAGGATTAAATTCGCCTGCAATTATACAGTTCTAATTTGCCACGTTTTTCAGGGCCTTATCCATCAGCATAGACCTTAATACAAATTACTCCAGTGCCTTATTGCCCCTAATTGCAACTGCAAATGTGTCTGTGCCCGGCAGAGTCCTATAACAAACTCCATCTTCAGCAGTAGAGTTGTTCCCTCCTGGTGTCTTTCCCTGTTTGTCTACGCACAGCTCAGCACTTCCCAAAGCTCAGCTCCCCCTACACTCAGGCACTTCTGCTGAAACAGCCCTCAGCCAGGAGCCTGCTCATCTTTTAATAGGAACCACGCTCTACAAAGCATTTAGGCTGCTTCTGCTTGGTATGTTGAGTCTTTACGCCCTTGGCCTTTCCTTTCTGGCTCTTGAGCAGGTCGAGATGTGGAAAATCGACCTCCCAGATTACCTTTGGTTCCATGTTTCCATTGCCTATTGCTTATATATGTGTTAGTACAAAAATACTATACCCCTCTGAAATAATCCCCCCACAGTGCCTCAGTCACAAGTGTTAAAAATGTACATTGTTTTAGAATGAGATTTCCTGCCCAAAACAAACCCTATTTGGAATTTCAGCAGGTGCGTTTCATTTGCTGAAGAAATATTTAAAGTACTTTTTCCGCTGCAGTCTGTCTACAAAAAAAATTTGTTATATTAAAAATAAAAATCTGTTAAAGAACTAGCTTGAAGCAAAGTCCTTGAGAATGATTTGCAGTTAGGAACTTCAAGGACGTTTTCTGCCTTGTATTTTTTGTGTCTGTCTGAAAGTCTCTGAGTCCTGAATGGCCTATGCTCTCTTTCTGCACCAAACTTAAACAAAACTTAAGGTTGCTACAAAACTTAAACAAAGATCTCAGGTAAGGAAGCTAATATTAAAACATAAATATACAAAGTGAATAAACAGTGCATGTTACTCCAAGTATTTATTGCTACGCTTAAATGCCTACCTCTGAGTGGGACGTGGAACTACAGCAGGAGCCCCAGGAATCTGTGTCTCAGACACCAAGGTTTTTGTTATCATTTCCATTTTACAGTACAGCTAAAAGGAAACTAGGAAATAAGAAAAAAAGAAGATATTAGATATATAAGCACATGTTCACAATTATTGTACATTTTTATTTACATGTTTAATAAGGGGCATACAGAATAGTATCTAGTGAGGTAGGCTTCTTGCAATGTACAATGTCTGATGCTAAACACATAAAGGAAGGTTTTACAGTCAGGCTAAGGTATTGGTAAAAAAGCTTGTCCCTGTTGTTTTTGCTGGCAGTTAGAGGTTGAAATGTCCCTAACTCCTCAGTTCTTGCTCTGGCTGGAGAAACCTTGTATCTGCCTCATAACTGGTATCCTGCAGCTTTGTTTCTTTCCCAGGCATCACACCTTGTGCTGGAATACAGTGAGATTTACAAGAAGGATACAGGATTGCTGATAACAAACCTAGTGCAACCAAAAACGGTGAGGTCTTTAGCCACTCCATCCTAATTAGCAAGAGCAAAGTGGGGTAGTTAAGGGAGTTAACATGCACCTAGATGGCAGAACTCGTGGACAGTGTTTGTTAGGAAATAAATTAGCACTAACAAAACCAGGAAGTTTTAAACAAATGGACTAGGAGTTCCAGTGCCTTTAAATGGTTGTGTGAGCACTAACTTCAGTTGAATGCGATGGGTTTATTTTGCCTTGAGCTCTAGGTGCACAGTTCCCACAGGCCACACTGATGTGCATTTTCCAGCCTTGCAGAGAGAACTGTGCAAAGCCAAGGGGAGCAATGAGGGTCTGATTTTCCTCTTATCTAACAGGATCACTCCAATAGAATCACAGGGAAGTTAGTGGTGTTGGAGCAGTGTAAGATGACGTGCTGAGGGCTTTCCTTCTGGGAGTGCTTGTCAGAAATCCGCGAGGATTCAGGCACAGTGGAGAGACTGAAGTTTAAGGTTCATCCAGGCAAGAATTAGCCTTCCTACTTACTGGAGAGCCTGGCTTGGAAAGACGTATACACTGAACCGGGAGCAAAGTCCTGTAATAAATAACCGTGCTTCAGTTACTTCCTCCTTTGCACAGCAGAGAACTGGCTCTTGGTGAAGGATCCCTTAATGGCACTCGTGCCAATTTCACCTTCACCTTCCTTTTCCTTCTCACTCATGTTCTTGTGAAAAAGAGGGAACTCAGCTACACAAGCCAGACAGTGAGAATTTCTTCTGGACAGGTAATTTCCCATCCTGTGGGCTGCAAACTGTTTTAGAATGCTGCATTTGGGGGGAAAGGAAAGCAAGAAAAGGGAGACAGGCGTTGTCCCAAGGCAGCTATTGAAACAGGAATAGGTTAGCCATTTATGACTTAATTGGGAACAGGCATTTTTGATGTCAAATCTGTGTATTCTGGGATTATAAGGGATCTTCTCACTAAATGTCTGTTCTTGGTCACTGTCATAGACTGGATCTCTACTAGCTATATCTTGCATCAATATAGCTTGTTTCATGTTCAGTTGTACTGCCGCTACTTTGTTCTGGGTAGGCATTTCTGCTGTGTTGCAGTATTCTGGTTTCTGTTTTGTATTAGAAAGATCAATAGATTGTGAGTTATTGTGGCTGACTAGGACCCATCTTTGGCCTATGTTTGCTAAGTACCATGCTCCGGTACCTCTTTGCATCACTTATAGTTACAGGTCATCTCATCCTTGAAGTTAATATGCAGGTAGAGCTTGTGAGTCCTGAAAAAGGACATGAGGACATGGCCGTAAGAGTAACTGATTATGAGAGATGGAAGGTTCTTCTTGAGGTACTGTAAATTAGAAAAGAAAAAAGCAAGCAGCCAGAAAGAATACATTCATGCTGTATTGCTAGATTTTCATAGATGTTATGCTACAAAATCCAGAATTGCTTTAGTTATAAATGAGCACTGGGGGCTGCCTTAGTTTTGCAGGTACAGTTATTCATAATATAGTCAGTAAGCATTGTGCTGGGGGTGCAGCCCTTGCAGTTTCTCCATGTGCCACATTTTGTTTTTAAGGTCTACATTCCACTTCTCCTCCAGTTATTGGGTCAGTTACATGAAAATGACATTTAAAATTTCTGCTTTTAAATGTGGTAGCATTGGACTTCTATAGCAGCAGTCTGTCATCTCTTGAAGTTTCTATTCATTTTTCCATTTGGGATCACAAGATATTTTATAATTTTGAAAACTGGTTATTTTTAGCATATTTTATGACTATAAAGTGGTTAATCTTCCTGAGCTTGTTTAAAAAAACATGTTCAATCCATGCTACTGTATAGTCCTTTGTAGCCACATAAGAGAGGGCTCAAAGATCATGTGGCTGTTTTTTTCTCTGAATCAAGTCAAACACTTCCTAGTTTCCTTATTTGCTACCGTAAACCTCCTTATTTTTAGCACTGTGGTGTTATCTATATAGTGGCAGTATCTCATGTAAAGGAGTATAATTCTTATTTCCATTTAGTCAGAAGAAAAGGTGGCTTATGCACACATCAGTTTTATCTAAGTCCTCAATTTATGGAAGCTATGTATACTTTCCCAAATCACATGGGTAAAAATAAAGTGGGAGGCTATAGGCAAGCAAATGATAAAATGAGCCCTAATTCTTTCATTGCAAAATTTTCTTTCAACACTGAATACTTACATTTATTAAAATTATCCATTCATCCTCTTGTCAAATGATTTACAAGAGGTGTGCCATCAAACACCAGTGTAAAGGGGGAAGCAAATGATTCAATATATCTTCACTGAGCTTCAGCCAAGCAGGAAGTTGTAAAATCTGTTCAACATAAAATATTTTTTTAATCTTCATTAATAGTATACTATAAAAGGGTAGAAATAGAATTAATTTTTGATGCAATATTAGCATTTTATTTACAGAGCATTTTGCTTATTCTGGCTATTTCATTTTATTTTGAACTCTGTGCTGAGTCTTTTTTCTGGGTGTGCAAAAATGGGATGGAGAGATACTTTAGAGGAGTGGAGGGAGGAGAGTGGGTTGTACCACTGTGAAAAGCTTGTGAATGTGAGGTTTTGTAGGCCTGGGGTAATAAATGATGTCTAGTGCGCACAGCAGCTATTGAGTCACAGATTACTCAACAGATTTAGGTGCAGTGGCTATTCCTTCTGGTGGGAAGAGAAAATGGGAAAACCTTGTCTTTTTTGATGGGGAGAGAGATGCACTTAATTCACCTTACAGTGAGCTGGACCTAACAGCAGCAAGCAGAAGAACAGCAAGTGAAAGCAAATGACTATTAGATGTATACCCAAGATGCTTCATGCTACACTCCCAAGGCTGTGCCTGTATTTCCTTAGCTGGAGGGACTTTGCTCTTTGACTCATTGTTTCACGCAGGATCAGCACACACAGTCACCCAGGGCAGAGTTAACAGAGCCATCTGGCAATCCCTTCTTCGTGTGCACCAGCACAAAGGAGAGCTTCTTGCTATGTGATACACTGCAGGATGAGGGAATATGTCTTCCTCAAGTTATTGTAGAGTTGTCAGAAGTTTTTGGGTTATTATTCAATACTATTTGCATAATGGAAGGATGGAAACCAGTTCACCATCATCAAGCACTAAATTAATATGATGAAAATTTATATTTTAATTTCCTCCTCAGTGTCTTTATCTGAATTATGTGAGTTGGCACATAAATGATGAGATATCGCTCATACTTTTTAAACGTAGTCTACTTCTCAGGGCTCAGACTCAGCTGAAGCCTTTCATGTTCTGGAAACAATTACAGTGAACCTTGCAAAGAGTCTGCCTGCAATTTCCCACACAGCAAAAGGCATGTAGCAGCCCTCATGCTTCAGCAGCATGGCAGCCAGCAACTTGCACCTATCCCTGGCAGCACTTCTGAAGTCCAGCTGCAGAGGCGCGTAAGACAGGATGTGGTTTCTAAAGACTTTGGTTCTTTGCCTGTTCCCAGGCTCATAATCTGAACAGTATCACCTCCTATTCAAAGCACTGGTGTATATCTCCAGTCACCACTCTTTCCACTATTATGTTCTTAACAGTGCACTTCTAATTTTATTGTGGTTCCCTGGAGAAGTTGCCACTTTTACACTTGAATCCTAAAACTTTTCTTATTTTGCTATTTTGTTCATGCTTTCACTGCAAGCACTCCCACTCCAGCCAAGGATGTTAACTCTAGAGCTCACTTTCTAAAGGGCAGCAGGTTCAAGCTGTGAGGGTCTGAGTGCACACAGCACTGGGCAGCTTAGGAGAGTAAGAATTAAATCTGTGTCACTGGGCTGGGCACTCACAGGAACTCGGCTGCTGGGTCAGCAGACTAGCCAAAGGTAACTCTAACGTGTAATGAATTACATTGCATTGAGTGTGATCTTGTTATTTCTAAGCTAAACTTAAATTTGAAATTCAGCTGATAAACATGCCTAGCATTTGATTGAGGCAACTATTTGATGTGAAAATGTGCACAGTGACTTCCTTTGGATGGAGAGCATCTCCGGGGTTATATGGTGGAACTTGCTGTAGACCACCACCTCTGTGTTGCAAATTACGTGCTTTGGATAGATGGTTTCGTTATTTCCACATTGGATGTACTTTCTTATGATATTTTTGCTTTCATTATATCAGTAAACAAAATTATTAAAGCATTTTACTGTTATTCCTTGCATGTAAACATCTGAATGCCACTATCTGTTCTGAAAAAAAGCCTGAGCCCTTTTCTGGCCTAATGTTACGTTCTTCTTTTCGGCATTGCAGGTTGCAAACAGTACTCTGAAACATAATGATGGTTTTCAGAAAGGTAAGTCATGTTCCTTGCTGTTATTTAGTGATTAGCCTGAGGCCCAAGAAGAGAGAAGGATCATAACTTGGTTCAGCTCGAAAAGAAAAGTAGCAGTAATCCGGTATTAACAAGCTAACAAGCTATCATGCAGAGATGTCATGCCTAGTTTGGGCTAGCCTTGCCATGCTCATGCTGAACTGATGACCTGTACTACAAGGGGTGGCACTGAAACCACACAGATTGCCAATGGAGTCTCGTTCAATGAAAGGCAGGGCGCTCTCAGCCTGTGACATTCTTCAGAACCCTGTGCTATGTTTACAGATGCTTTATGTTTCAGTTGTTTGGTTTTAAAATGTAAGCTCATAAAGAATTTTAAGAGGAAAAATAAATTTTCAGGAAAAAAAATAAACTTTGTCAGTAAATGCTATGGTGGGGGACAAAGGATGTATATGACAAGACACTCCACTAGAAAGCTGCCTCCTCAGCAGGTGCAATTCCATTGAAGCAGTGGAACCGAGCCAGTTTATACCCATCAAAGATCTGACCTACAGTTTAGCTGAATTTTCATTCTAGCCATTACAATATAACTCTTTGTTTGAACTTGAATTAGTGCCTGGAGCAAGAGAAGGTATTCTGAGGAGCTTGAATTTGGAGTTTTACCAGGACAGTAGCAGAGGTCACACCAAGACTGCATGAAAATAGTGCTCACTTTGGTAATGAGCAGCTGTAGCTCACACCTTTCTCTGCTGATGGTGATGGTAGAGCAGTTCTGCCTGCTTGTCTGTTTTATAGGCAGGATGTTGCCTGGGCATTTACTTGTCTGTCACGAGAGGAGTTGGGCTAAATAAGGAATGCAGGTTTTGTTTTCTAAGAGAGATGCACTCATGTTTCCAAGTAATTTAAGTGATAGCAGAGAGAATATATACCTAAAATTACTGCAGTAGAGCCCTCTACATTTCCAGGGATTTTGTCTATCCATCTTTTTTATTTTTTCCATGTTTATGTCTTTGTTTTCAAGTATCTTTTCTGTATGAATACTGTATCTTATATGAGGCTAAGCGAATAAACATTCACTATACCCCTTGCAATCTCTGGGAGGTAGTGGCGCTGCATAACCACTGTCATTTTTTTAAGTTTGTATCATTTTCTCTTGTAAAACAGCTAGGCTTGCTAACTTGTCCAAAGTTAGCAAGCCACAGCTGCCTGGTCAGCTGTGGAGCTGGAAGTAAAATCCAGAGGTCCTGATACTACAACCATTAGATTGTACTGTTGGTAAGCAGTAAGAATTTGTCCAGTTAAAGACACTGTAGAAGAAATCAAATAAAAAAGTAAAACCAAAAGATGTATGCCTGTGAGCTACATGGCATCAAGTATGTCACTGTGCTTGACAGTTTTTCTTCTCTCCAGGGTGATCATGTGTGGCTGGAAACTCAGTCAAACAGTGAATTTAATGTCCCTATTGGGGCAGTTGTGAAGGACTCTGACTCAGGGCGGATCTTGCTGGAGGATGACGAAGGCAAGGTGGGCTATGCTATAACCTTATGTAAAGGAAGAACAGAACGTTTTAAAGTATGATAACAAAAGAATGGACATATTGTGTCAGGCACAAGCCTGATGGTAGAATATACTTAAATAAAGAATATAAAAATAAGGCAAGCCTGGGGTGATACTTCCCTAGTATGTCTTCCCAGGTCCCAACAGTAAGCAGATTTAGGTCTTCATGAGCTAGAGGTTGGATCTGCATAGCTAAAAGCAGGAAATGGACAAGCTCTAGTGTCCAAGTTCAGAGGAGGTCTAGGTGAAATCATGATCCTGCTGAAGTCAGTTTGTCTGGGGTTTTTCTTCTACCTCTTGCATGTTGTGGCTGTGATGTACTGACACAGAACTGCACTCCAAATACTGCTAAACTTGGTAATGTCCAGAACCCACCTGCATAGCTTCATCCAGGGCCTGTCAATCATCCTGTCATGAGGAGTAGCACATCTGTTAATTCCTACAGCTCACTCAACTGTGACTTAGAGCATGCTGTTTTCAGTGTGGATTACAGTGAAACTCTAATACACCTTTCTGCTTTGTTTGCTTCTGAGCCACAATATACCTCATCAAAACTACTGCCTTGCCTTTTTCAGGAGCACTGGATCACAGTGAGGAACATGCACATGGTGCACCCGATGCACCCCTCCTCTGTCCAAGGAGTAGAAGACATGATCCGCCTTGGGGATCTCCATGAAGCAGGCATGGTGCACAACCTCCTCATCCGCCACCAGGAGCACAAAATCTATGTGAGTGCCAAGGTCACAGGGCACAGTACTGGCAGACCTCTACTACACATCCAGCCGGGTGACCTGACCAGCAGCCTACAAGCCTTCTTTCATATATGGTGGCATCTGATTGAGGATGCTAATGAGACTCAACATAGTTTTTTGTCTTTGTTTATCCTGGTACTCTGGCTGCAAAGAGTGCTGATAGTAGTCTCTGAAAGCACTGAAATCTGCATAGGGAGTGATCCCACTTACTTTCTCCTGGAGTGATCATTTACACTGGTGACTGACAGTTAGCTGGATAACCAGTCCATGTTACAGTTTAGTGCTCGAGCTGCTGTTACATGCAGCTGTGATATGTTATGTGTCTAACTAGTAGACAGTGACATAAATTGGATTGTCCTCCAGTCAAAGTCAATGTTTACTTGATTTTGATGTAATAAAGTCAATCAAGAAGAAAGCTCGAGATTTTGGAAACCTGTCACAGATTTTCTGTGTGACTTTGAGCAACTTATTTAATTTCTTTATTCCTTAGTTCCTGCTTTGTAGCATGATAATAATATTCACATTGTTGCATTCTTTATCTCTTATGTGATATACACTTCAACCTTCATAGGAGAGGAGCTGCCCTTTACAATACAAATGTTGTGATGCCAAGCACTGATTTTGATAGATGTTGCAGTTATAACTACCAGGATATGTGTGAAGACTTGTTATATTAGTGTCTAGCAGTCTACTGTTGTTTCATATGGAAGTTCTTGAATAATTTAATTGACTTTCATTTATGTTCCAGAGCCCCCTTCATTCCGATGATGCTTTTGTTTACAAATATTACTAAATGACTGTATATAGAACATAACCATTACTTTGCCCAGTAGGCAAGTTCAACTACATCTGCATTGAAACACCAAAGCAGCTTAACATAACATTACAAAACAGCTCGTGATAATGACAAATTGAGCTTTTGCATGTTTTAAACCGAGATGGTGAGAGGAGCTGTGATTTCACCAAGAGGTTATGGTTAGTGTATTCACTTAATATGGTAAAGTACAGGCTTAATAACAGTTCCTAGTGAGGAACCCAGCTCAGCCTTGCCTAAATGCTGCTATGGATCTCCCAGATTTCCATCCTGGTTCTGCTTAGTTTTACATCACCAGTGCCCTTGGCTGTGTTCTTGTTTGCAGGTTTGTTGCCAGAGGTAACTCTTATACCTATTTTCTAGACTTACACAGGGTCCATCTTGGTAGCAGTGAATCCATACCAACTTCTGCCCCTCTACACAGTTGATCAGATCCAGCTGTACTGTAACAAGAGAATTGGAGAGCTACCACCTCATGTCTTCGCCATTGCAGACAACTGTTATTTCAACATGAAGAGGAATAAGAGAGACCAGTGCTGTGTGATCAGGTGAGTGGACTCAGAGAGGACGAGTGGCAGAAACCAGCAAGTCTGGCATATTTTTGGGGCACTTCTGTGAACAAAGGAGACTTCCAAACGGGAGTGCACAGATAAGACTAGAGATAACAGAGAGGAAGAGTTTTCTTCCTTCTACTTCATTTTCAGCTAAGGCTGCAAAAATCAGAACATAAGCCAGCGATTTCCAACGTCTAGTTTCTCCCTGACTCTTTGAATGTGGAGGTACATTCTGCACAGAGCCACTGCATGTAGAAAAGAGAATATGAGCCTAAGTTATGTAGGGCAATCTTTTAGGACATGGTACTTATATTACATGTATTTTCTGGAAATAGAGATTGCCTGGAGAAGCATATCTTCTGCTCATCTGAAGATGACAGAAACTTTCTTTATCCTATAAAGATTTACCATGTATCCATTTTCTGTTAATCATCAATTTGAAGAATCAGATTGTTTCATTTCAATAATATCTGTTCATAGCTGAGGCAGCTCAGAAGTAGTGAAAATCTGGCAATGCATTAAAGAAAAAGTGCAAGTAGTCATTTAATTTGCACTGGTGCAGAAAATCTTCCATAGATTTGTCCATTTGTGATCAGTGGGGAAATTTAGCTCTCAACTTAAATCTAATCTAAAAATCTAAAAAATTACTTTATTTTTAGTAGATAAGTTGGTGAAAGACTAAAATTCTCTAGTTCTTCATGAAAGACAGTTTGATCTGCCAGTCATAGGGTAAATATAAGTGGCATATTTTTACCCTGGTTTGCCATTTTGCCACTCTTTCCAAAAAGAAGAAAGAAAACCTGTAATATATCTTGTTTCTTACTGCAGTGGAGAATCTGGAGCTGGGAAGACTGAAAGTACAAAGCTAATACTGCAGTTTTTGGCAGCTATCAGTGGCCAGCATTCCTGGATAGAGCAGCAAATCCTAGAGGCCAATCCCATTCTGGAAGGTGGGTTATTTAGCAAAAATGCCTGATTTCCAGACTTTTGTATCAGGATAAAAATTCATGAACAGGCCCTAGATGCACTTTATTTGCCAACATACCTGAAGCATCAGCAATGCAGGGTAGAAGTTCTTCAGACTTTTCTGCCATGTCCTCACAGGTCCACAGCAGCTCCAATGCTGTGGCAGGAGGTGCTGCCACAGCATGTAACCCAGAACTGCAGGAGCAAAAGAGTCCTTGGGAATACAGAGCCCTTTGGGTAAAGCTCCATGATTGGCATTTGCACCAGCTAGTGGCAAAGTGACTGGCCCAACAAGAATGTTTTTGTAGGGGATCTCCCTGGCACATCCATCTTTCTCTGTAGAGGGATCAAGTGGGCTACAAGCAAGTCCTTCCTGAAGGTCCTCAGAGTTGCCTGGTTCTCTTGGCAGCCTAGATATAGGGCATAGGTGGGTCATCTGGATATGTCTTCTAGGGCCCAATTATCCAGATGCACAGTATGCCTGCCCCTCTCTTCAGGAAACAGTTTGAGAACAGATATTCTCAGTGAACTGTTACTTGGAACACAACATATAAAATACCAACAGAAAAAAAGCAAGGGCATCAAAAATATACTTGATGTTCATTAACTGTAATAATCTTTACCCGTCAGCTTTTGGAAATGCTAAGACAATTCGAAATGACAATTCAAGCCGCTTTGGGAAATACATTGATATCCACTTCAACCGAAATGGTGTGATAGAAGGAGCCCGAATAGAACAGTTTCTTCTGGAGAAGTCCCGGGTTTGCCGGCAGGTAAAGGCACATGCAGCAGTCCATTCTACCTGCTCCTGTATTACAAGCCTATGTTCACAAGTCTGTCCATTGGCCTCTTTCTTTCTTTCTAGGCTCCAGAGGAGAGGAACTATCACATCTTCTACTGCATGCTCATGGGGATGAATATGGAGCAGAAAAAAATGTTGAATCTGGGCAGTGCTTCAGAGTACACTTATCTCACTATGGTAACAGACTCTGCTTTCTTTTCTGTTGTTCATCTACCATTTGCCTCTCCCAGCAAGGAGGTCCAATGAATAGGAGCTACAGATAGGTAGTTACCAAAAATGAATTGTCCCTTCCTTAGAGCACCAGCAGCAGTCACACCAAAAGTGCTATGAGCCTCAGTTTTAGACTTATGTGTCTGCCAGTGGGAGGCAGCTTGTGGCCATTCAAAGCTTTCTATCAAAGTCAGCCTTAAAAAAGCTCAAGGGCATCTTGAAGCAGGTGGTAAATATCCCCCACTTTAACAGGCACACAGATTTTAGATTAATTCAAGGGCTATCACACCAAGGAGAATACTAATCAGGTGTATATACTTCAGGGGAAAATAAATAAGTAAATGCAAAATGTTCATAGTAGAAACAGTGAAAAGAATGTTAGTCCTTTTAACTGATAAATTTTATATACATAAGCAGGGAAGTGGCATTCAATCTAATCTCCAACAGCTGATGTAAATGTCCCAGTCTGGGTTTATGTTGCTGTAGTGACAAGAGTGGGATGTGTTCATAGGAGAGATTTTTTGTTCAGGTCAGTTGTCAGCAAAAGTAGCTGTTCTCCATGTTGTAAATGGAAACATCTAGGAATGCTTCACTTCTGTAATCATCACAGCCTGTCGCTGGTGATAACAGGGATAGAAAAGACTTTTCTGCATCTCCATTAGGGTTGAAAATAGCTTGTATTAGGAGCAGCATCCAATGATCTGCTGTGCAGGCTTTGCTAAAGTATTTCCTGATTCTGCCTTTGGATGCTTCCATCTGTCTTCCACCTGATCTTAGCATTCCATTTTCTAATATGCTTTTTACCATTGTCCCAATCCTGCTTGCTTTGATTTGAGATTAGGGCTCTGAATTATGCATTTCAAGGCAGAGAGAGGAGAACTGAGCAAAAACATACAACTTTGTAAGTGTAGGTAGGCACGTGAAAGTTCCCTATCATTCCACACTTCAGAGCAGCCTTTCCCTCCACTTTTCCTTTGGCTTCCCCAGTATTCAGCCCAGCCCCAGAAAAATGCATTGTATAGCACCTTGCTAATGGGTTCTTCTGAGGAGTCAAGCTGAGGGAAGAAACAGCAATGGGAAGAGCAAAAAAGAAAGTATAAATAAGCTTGTATCTTGAGTCTTATAGTGGGTAGCTCACAGGGTATCCATGCTGTATACAAGGGTTTTTCAGCGTGTAGGTCCTTCCTCTGCTGGGAGGGTTTTTCTTACCTGTGGATGTGATGTTGCACAGGGCAACTGCACGTCCTGTGATGGCAGGAATGATGCAAAGGAGTATGCCCATATCCGCTCTGCTATGAAGATCCTCATGTTCTCGGATTCTGAGCACTGGGACATTAGCAAACTGCTGGCTGCTATTCTGCACCTGGGGAACATGGAGTTTGAAGGTAGACTTGGCATCATCTCTGCTTGGCCTTTCCTCAGACTTGATGTTAAAAGCCTAGAGGTGCTGCCTGCTTCTGAATTGTACTTGCCAGCCCTGCATAAATGGGTGGGTGGACAGGATTGGAAGGGCAGGCAGATAAGCACCATGCAACCACCACTGGCTGCTGTTTTGAAAGACATCACCTTATTCTTTTTTCTCGCTATTGTGTTTCCATGGTTATAAGGAGGCAATTATCACACAAACTGAAACACTAGATAATATAATGCCATGTTAACATTTGCTGATGCTAGTGCTACCCAAGCTGGAGGACAGAGGAGCAGCTGAGTCATGAGTGCAGTGGAGATGATAGCAGTCATTCTCCTGGCTAAGTTTGATGAACACTCACCTAGCACAAATGCACTTCTGTTAGGACACAGGCACAGTGATGCACCCACCAGAACCTCTGACATTTTAGAAAGAGACTCTTTCTCCCTTTGTGATACAGGGGATCCAGTACAGTGATGCCAGCTGGGTACTGTAAAGGTGGTTGCTAAAATGTGGGATTTCCTTTATGCAGGAAAGAATTTTTGTGCTTTCATTTTCTAAATTTTCCACAAGCCAGTGACTAGGAAAAAAAATGTTTTCAGAAACACATTTTTCTGAAGTCAGATACCACTTCCCCAGACCCCCAGTAGCTAAGTTTTTAAGTAACATGCTTGTGAGTTTCGCTGCTCTTTTTAGCCTCCAGGGTTGCCATATTTCTGAGCTTAGGGCAAAAAGCTTCATGTTCTGAGTTTGTGAGGGCTCTGTACATCCCAGGATCCCTGGGTGAACTCAGAACCTTCATTAGTAAAATCCTCAAATCTGGGAGTTTTGTCAGAAAACTTCTGATTTACCACATTTACAGAGTTACAGGGTTACACAAATATGGCTGCAACAACAGCATAGCTTCCCACCATAGCAGAAATGATTCACCCTGACATTGGCTGTTTCCTCGTTCTAGCGGCAGTGTATGATAACTTGGACTGCTCTGATGTGATGGACTCACCACACTTTTCAATTGCAACCAAGTTGCTTGAGGTAACAGACTCACATCTTCTTCTAGTTCCCTTACCCTTGCTCCCTGATCACGTTGACAAGAATGTCTCTGTAGAGCATTTGTTTATGTATAGATGCACATGGAAAGGGCTTGTCCCCCTCTTCTTCCTGCTGATACTCAAATGTTGCTGTAAAAATGTATCTCTGAGCTAGGAGGTCTTTCTGGGAAAACAGGCCTCCCTTGAATCTTGTTGGTCTGGTCGTTTTTCTCCACTATCTGCACAGCCCTCTTCCTGAGACAGGCTTTCTTTGCTGGGTCTCCTGTATTCATCCCACCTAGAATGACAAGGTTGCCATGACTCTTCCTCTAGGTGGACTCCAGTGAGCTCCGGAACAGCCTTACAAGCCACTCCATCATTATCCGAGGAGAAAGTGTGTCCAGGCCTCTGAGCATAGTTCAAGCTGCAGATGGGAGGGATGCCTTTGTGAAGGTACTGGTGCTTACATCTCCTCTATTTAAAGACTGGACATGCTTTCAGGGCCATCTCTCTTAATGGTTCAAGCATCTGATGTGGCAGACTAACATATAGGGCTCTGGTCTCTGTCAGTCTTGAGGCATAATTTGACTTCACTGTGGCAGCACGATAGCAAGCAGTAGGGTATGTTGAAGACTGTAATGATGGACTCTCACTTCCTAATTTTTCCCCAGGGTATATATGGAAGGATTTTCCTGTGGATAGTGAACAAGATCAACTCAGCCATTTTCAACCCAACTTCTCAGAACTCTAAAAATACACGGCAGTCCATTGGGCTGTTGGACATTTTTGGGTTTGAAAACTTTGACAACAACAGGTAGGAGGCTCCAGATTCATTTCTGCTGAGGAGCTGAAAAGCAGCTGATGTAAATGGAAAGAATGAAGGAACAAATAGATGAGTCTTCTTTCATTATCATCGTGATTCTCAGAGAAGTGGTGAAATTTTTGTCCCTGAATTTTCCCAATAACAGTCCCACACGGATACCATTTTGTTCAGCCTCCTTCTCCTCCCTCAGACTTCATTATAGTGCAGCCATTGCACAGGTCTATTCCAAAATCTGAGGAATTTGTTTTGAAGTAACGGCTATGTATCACTTACGGAGGCAGCCCTTATGTGAGCAGATATAGTATGTTCCCATGTCCCTGTATCTAACTTTTCCTATTCTGTAGCATTTTTACAATGTTTCCTGGGAAATGTTTTGTAGACGGTACAAAGGAAGCTGTTATGTATTTCCCATTTCAGCTCATGCACCCATCTTGCTCAGTGTTCTCTTGTCCCTTTCTCTGTACTGCTTCATTTCCCTACTGCTGAGGACATGCTTCGAAAGTACCTGGCTGGTATACTATTGTCCTACTGCTACCTCTCCCACTGCTGGTTTCTGTCCCAAAGCACCATATCTGTTTGCCCTTCTCCACTGGAGCAGCAGTTCTCTCAACGGACTGGTACCATATCGTCAGCCAGTGTTCCACAAACCAATAGCGCATACTTTGTAGTCTGTTAACGTGGTAATGGCAGTAGAGACGCTTCCTGCACGATGCAGCACAGAAAATGTGAGCAGTATTGCAGCTAGGCAATATCAGTGAAATATGTGATAAATGACTATGCCAAATAAGATTATTACTGCTTTTGCACTGTTTCCTTCCACCTTTGTCATCGCTCCTTGACATGCAACATAAAATGTTCCACTTTTTTCATTCTCTTTTTAATTCTTCAAGGAAGTCTTTTTCCAATCCATTTCAACCTGTGCATCTAGCTTGTTATTGGCAAGATAGTGTCCGCCACTGACTTCTGGAACTGTTCAAACCCGTCTGCTAGCTGTCATAGTTTGTTCTATTATTTGATATCATTTCCAAAGGCGGCAAACCAAATGGAGCCTCAATGTGGTAGGCACTGCACAGGCACACACAGCATGCCCCAGCAATTACCAAGTAAAGCTCAGGGGCAGCATTCAGGACTAACTGGAGACAAAAGAAGTGTTAGTGCCAGTGCAGGTAAGAATGAGTAACACACTCATAAAAGTCATTTATAGTATTTTTGCAGTCAGATGTTCCCCATTATCTCTAGAGTTTTTTAAACATATATAGCATCTTTCTCTGCTTACCCAGCGACACTCTGTCATTAGCTGGCTCATTTCTGGTCATGATGGTCATAGCAGAAGGTCAGTTGTGTCCCTTACATCGTTAGGATTGACAACATGCAGAGTGACAACATGCAGATCATTAACACTGTAGAATATAGCAGTAGTATATCTGTATTTGCATTTAATACAGAGATTAAAAAAATACTATAGAGCAGTGCAGTACTTGCCAGGGTACAGAGATGACCATGTGTCTCCATCATGTCCCCCCCACAGCTTTGAGCAGCTCTGCATTAACATTGCCAATGAACACCTTCAGCAGTTCTTTGTGCAGCATGTCTTCAAGCTGGAACAAGAAGAATATCTTGCAGAGCACATTGCCTGGAAAAACATTGATTTCACTGATAACCATCAGGCACTGGAAATCATTGCACTCAAGCCCATGAACATCATCTCCCTCATTGATGAAGAGAGCAAGTTCCCAAAGGTGAGCACCTGGTCCCACCAGTAATACTTGGCTTTGCACACAAATAAGTGCAAAGGAGGCTTTCAGAGACATTCTGAGAGACAGTGTCTTCTCACCACAGATTTCTCTTTTAAATTAGCGCACCATATAGGTGCTTCATTCTTTGCCAGCGTGTGCTCTTCCTAGTACCTTGCTGTCAAAACTCTTTGTTCCAGCCGGAGAAGGAAAGAATCCTGATCATTTAAAATGGCATTTCAGTATTGGTCTGCTCTTGGTTTGGGCTGTAGCTTGCTCTTTCTTCTCCTGGGTGACAAACTCACTTGAGTATTGTCAACATTGTGAAGAACTGCTATTCTGCAAAGGCCAGGTATCTCAAACCAGACCTCAGAGATTAAAGTAGCATCTGATCTCAAACATTCCTGCAGAGGGTTTTTATAACCTTCAGAGCATGGTGAAGCTAAGCAGGATTGGTTGGTACAGGGGTCAGATGGCAACATGGGCTTGTCTAGAAAAGTAAGGCCTTGCCTCAGTTCATTTTAAGCCCTCAGGTAGCAATTTGAGAGGGGCATGCACAGAGGGAGAGCTTCTCCTTTTCTTCCCTAAGAGGAGAGTAGTCCCTACTATGCTTGTGAGTTCCAAAGGTTTGGAAAATTCGCACCACACCTGGTAATGTTAGTAATGTTATGAGGGCTTGCATGTGGCCCCCATATGGCTTGCATATGAAATACCTGGCTTTACCCTCTGGTGCTCTGTTCTGCCTGGGTACTTGAGAGAATGGTCTTTGTAAAAGGGAAGACATTTCTAGCACTACCTTCCTCTAGACCTGCTACACAAACAAGGGGCAAATTTAAGCCTTTATTATGTATGAGCACCATACTTCTATTTGTTCACAGTCTGGGCCAGTGCTGCCACAGGGAATCTACTTTACTCTCCTTTTAGCTCAGTTGGTTAGAATATGGTGCTAATAATGCCAAGGTTGTGGGTTCGATCCCCGTAAGGGCCATTCACATGAGGACTGGACTAGATGATCTCCAGAGATCCCTTCTAACCTTACCAATTCTATGATTCTGCCTGTGTTTATTCATAGGGCACAGATGCCACCATGCTCATCAAAATCAATTCCCTGCATGGCAAAAGTAACATCTACATCCCACCTAAGAGTGTCCATGACACCAAGTTTGGCATCAACCACTTTGCTGGGGTTGTCTTTTATCAATCAAAAGGTGAGCCTGTCTCTGCTGGATTTGGAGGGTGGAGATAAAGGCATGGCTTGCCTTTGATGTGTGGCACTTGGGTAGCGTTAATCTCTGGTTTCTCAGTATGAGAGGACATAACCTCCAGATTTGCTCAGCTGAGGTCAGGAGGATTACTTTAAACTAATCTGCAAGGCACTGTAAAAGAGGTGGATTTTAGATAGACAGAGTTGGCCTAAAGGCAGCAGGCTGCAGAGATAACAAGCTATTCTTGTTTCCATCCTATAGATTTCCTGGAGAAAAACCGGGATACACTGAGTGTTAATGTAATGCAAGTGGTCCATTCCTCCAAAAACAAATTCCTGAAGCAGATTTTCCAGGTGGAAACGACTCCACCTACTCTTGGCCGTGGGACCATCCGGTGTCTTGGAGGTGACCAGTCCTACAAGGTTGGCTTATTGACATCTAGTTGCAAAAACAACCAATCTCTCATCCCTTCTGTAAGGCTCTGTCTGCTCTTGGCCTCTTTGTTTTGCACTGTCTCTGCAAATTGCTCTCCGTTTCCATTCAACTCATTTCCGCAAGGCAGTCTGCAAGAGCAGCCAGCATCTGGCATTCCTGCTTTAGACAAGCATAATGTCAGCCTGTCTCCTGGGTAACAAAAGCTAGAAGACACTGTGTCCCTGGACATCTCTGTGGCCATGCCTGCAACCTCTCACAAAAGCATGAGTTGCGCTACTTCCTGCACACTGCCAGCACACAGCATGCAATTGTCTGCCTGGGCATCCATACTGCACTCCCACAGCTGGGAGGGGTGTAAATGAGTAGGAGAAAATTGTGGTCCAGAAGATTTGTCTGAACAGAGCAAGGAACCAGCTGGAGGCCCCTCTGCATAGCCAGTAGAAGACAGCAGCTAACTGCTGCCATACTGCATGTGTAGCCAGCCTGCTGTGGCTGTAACACAAAGCAATCTGGCATGGGCAGCTGGCAAGAAGGTCCTGGCCTGTCTTTTCTTGCAGAGGGGTAACAGGCTGGCACACAGGAGCAAATAGCTCCACTGTCACTGAAAAGCCACACTGCCTCCTGATCCCCTGTAGACACAGTCCCCCTGCCCGGCATGCTGCTGCAACTTCAGCTCTTCCTCCTGGCCCAGAGGCTTTGTGAAAAAGTTCGTGATTGCTGATTACTACAGAAACATCTGCGTCTAGTGGTGCAGCGAGCCTTGTCCTGTATCCAGTTAAAAAGAGATTGTAAAGTGCAGCAGTCTGGGAACAGCATGAGCAGAGTTCAGGTTTTCTGCCCTGTTGCAGCTTTCACATATCTTGATTTCTGAGCATTTAAGTGTGCAGTGTCAGCATTATATGAAGGTATCTTTGCTTTTAATGCTTATATCTCTGAGTTTCCCTCTCAGAGTATAGAGCGAATAGTCAGCTTGCTGTAATACCTTTTACCTGCCTACTCTCCTGGCTCTGTTTTCTGATCTTGTTATTTCTTCCTCAGTCTTTATCCCAATGTGGCTTTCTGCTGTCTAGAACATCTGGCCATGGACAGGTAAATAACCTGGGGAAGAAGAAAGTCAGAAAAGGAATAAGCAGCAAAAGAGAATGAGCTTAGCATCTCTTAAATTCTATGAATACCTTGAGATTAACTGTCATGTCTATCTACATTGCTGTAATGCTTTAGTGGTTTTTGTCTCTCTAAAGAAGATTGTGTTATTGGAAAAAGCCTTTCCTTATGAGGACATTTAGAAATTATAGTAGTATACCAAGAAAGGTATTACTAAATGGGAGTTGCTATCTGTTTCAAAATGCATAGAGGTCAGCTGAAACACCCCTATTAATTTCAAATAGGTCAGGCTCTTGTTGGGAAGTCTGTAGAAGAGAGCAGTGGATGAAGTGTTGGAAAGAGCTTTGCTGTTCTGAGGGCTCACAGTTGCTCTTCTCAGTCACCAGGGGAGAAAATTTTCCACCACCTGAGACAACAAGTTTAACCTTAACACTGGCATATCTAAAGGTGGTCTGTGAGACCATAAGGGCATGGGCTCCAGCCCTATGTGGCCATGCCACTGATACACTGATACAGTAGAAAGGCCTCTGAGATCTGGGAGTGCAAATTGCTTTAACTCTCATACAGCTTAAATATGTATTTGACATTATAACTACATCAAACAGATGCTTGCTAACTCTAAAATATTTTAGAGATGCTATGAGACATTCCCAGGAATAGTTTTCCAACAGCACAAGTATTTGTCACTGGAGGGCAGCATTGGTCTGTAGCTAAAGCAGAAGGTGGCAACTTGAGTGTTAAAAATGGCACTTTAAACCTCAAGACCAGCAAAGTGAGGTACCATGAGGACTATAAGAGAGGGCAGCCACTAGACTTTAAATGGTTTATTTATTTTTAAAAGAACCCTTTATATCTATCTGTACAGTGCTGCAGTTATTACCTCCAAGCTTGTAAGTAGCCCATATGAAAAAGACCAGGGGAGCCATTCCTGTTACTAGGAACATGCACTGTTGTCACTATAATTTAATGTGCCTTGAAAACATACTGGGAGGTAGAATTGAAGGCATATTGCAAAGATCTGTTTGAAAAAGACAGAGGCAGAAGTGTGCTTTCAGGGAAGCTGGGGAAATCCAGAGTGAACTGCAGCAACTGCGATCCCTCTGGGGTTACACTATTGCAGCTGGGAGCAAAATTCAGCCTAGGAGCTGTGAGACAGAGCACTACATCTATGGCCATAGCTCCTAGCTAATCCTTCAGTAAATGTTTGTCTTTTCACTACTTATTGTACTAACAGTGTGCAAGGAGACCAGTCATCCTAATCATTAAAGACTGAGCTGTCTGGATCCTTTGTAGTCCCAATTAGTCATGAGCTACAAGCAAAATGTCTGGCCTGGAGGTTATTACTGCCTTGGGAGCAGCTGTTTCTCACCGAGCTTGCAGGCACACACCCATGAATAACAGCTTGGCACCCGGACCCTACACTAAACACAGCTTTTGCTGGAAGAGACAAGGCTTTGTGGGCTCCTGTGGGTGGATTTTCTTTCACCACAGCTCCCTCCTTCTGCTAAAACTTAGTGCCCCAGGTAGGTCAAGATGCTCATGAGGTTATTTGCAAGAATAGCCCTAAATGAATAAGACACAGATGGCAGATTTAGGGCCCATGCAAGTGGAACTTTTTCTGACATGGTACAAAAATATAAAAATATATTAATGTGTCCTCTGGCAGTGAATGATGTAGCAGTCAACACCTGCTTACTCTTCCCAGGGCTTGGATACCACCAAACGACTCTCTACTTTGGGGGGACAGTTCAGGCAATCCTTGGAGAAGCTGATGAAAATCCTTGGTCAGTGTCAGCCATACTTCATCCGCTGCATCAAACCAAATGACTTCAAGAAACCACTGGTAATGCTTTAACAATATGAAGTCTTGTCTTCAGTAAACTTTGTAACGAGAAAAAGCTGTCAGCTACTGTGTAATGTTTGATATTTGCACCTCAGCCAAGAAGAGCTGGAGTGTAAGTTATTACTGCAATAAAAAGGGCAGTAGAATTCAGCAATGTTAATTTCTAAAAGTATCTCTAAAAGTATCATAAAGTGATAGATGGTAAGAAAAAGCACAGAGGTGTATTCCTGAAGGAGTTGTAAAAGCTGTCCCTGTAAAGAAAAAAGAGAGGACAGGAAAATTTCTAGCTGCCTTTAAAGGGAACAACTGAAAAAAGTTAAGATCCAGCAATGATCATATGATGAAATAGCTTGAGAGAGGAGTGCTGTTGGTGTTTGAAAGAGGGGTGGTGTGGCTTGAGTCAATACTACAGAAGAGCAGCAAGCTTATTAGAAAGATGCTTGGCTGGAGCTCAGGAGATCATGACCTAGTTCTACACAAAATCCTCAAATGGTGTTAGTCGAGTGAACTAATCTGTTTCAAAGTACTGCATATGGTTTAGTGAGCCTATTTTTATTCTCCATTACAGGAGAATAGCAGGCCTCATGCTGTGCTTTTTCATGGTTATGCCCAAAGGGCATAAGCTGCTACAGCGTTTATTTGCACTTGCAAAATGATATGAGTGATTTATTGTTCATCTGAAATTGCAGTTATAGAATTGGAAATGGTTGTCAAAGGCAGACCAAAGTTAATGGACTGTTTCCACTGTTTATTAAAGTTATTATAAACACAAATTTGAAGACCCTTTAAAATGACTTGTTTATGCCTGTAATTAATTAATTTAGGCCATTGAAATAAGAAGTGCAATTAAGAAAAGTATACTGTGCCTTTGTGCAGGCACTCCAAGGCCAGAAGTTAATTGAGGTGCTCTGAGGAATGCTGCATATACAGCTTCTTTTTGTGCTAAGTCTCCTCCTTGTCTACCTTCCCTTCCAGTTGTTCGACCGAGAGCTGTGTATCCAACAGCTGCGGTACTCAGGGATGATGGAGACCATTCGGATCAGAAAAGCTGGCTATCCAATTCGCTACAGCTTTGAAGAGTTCTTCGAGAGATACAGAGTTCTCCTGCCAGGGTCTGTTCAAGAACAGGTATGTGAGCACAAACTTGTTTTAAGGCTAATTTAACTTTTCCTTATAAGGCGTTAGTCTTATCTACAATAGAAATCCACTATCCCACTATAGAAATCCACTCTTAGATTACTGCTAGCACAGCTGAGAGACCTGTCATCAGAGTAACTGCAGTTAAATACTTAAATCCTAGCTTGGACCTTAGCTGAAATATTAGAGGTACTTTTAGGTCTGGTTAACCTGGACTTGCTGCACACAGATGACCCAGACAGGGTGCATCCCCTTTGCTCTGAGATGCTTTCTTTTCTTCTGCAGTCTCTGTGACATCCTCCTGACACTTGAGCTCTTGAATGCTTGGCCAAGCCCTAATATTCCTCCTTTCCTTGACCATTGAAGCTGAACCACTTTCATTCACTGTACTGTCAGCCCTGAGGTCTGTCAGGCCCCAGCCATTTCTGTTCTTTGCCCTTTGAAATGCAGGGCAATAGATCCTTTCCTAGTACCAAGCCCTAACATGATGATGCCTTTGCACATCAGCTGAAGAATGATGCTCGCCAGTGCTGCATCAGCATCTCCGAAGCAGTGCTGGGCAAGGATGAAGACTGGCAGGTTGGAAGGACCAAAATTTTCCTTAAAGTAAGTAAAAAGGACACTTTATAGCCTCTTCTCCCGAAAAATGGGTGCTTCAAAGTAAAGCTTGACCTGCCTGTGCAAGACTGGTGACCCAGAAGGACTAGATTCTTTTATAAACTCTCTCTTCAATCTGAGGGGATATTTGGTCCCCAAGTAAATTAGTGGATATTAGCTTGGTTTAGGAGAGGCTGATCCTCTTCCTGTGCTCCAGTGATGCAGCTGAAACAGCCCAATGCAACACTGAAGCTCTGGAGCGTAAAGAACTGGATGCCAGCATACTATTGCAGGGACTTCTTTGCTCTTAGCCCCCCGGTAAAGCCAGTTTTACTGTAGGCACACTGTGTGCTTGTTTATGGCTGCAACTAGACAGTGTATCCAGCTGGCGCACCCTCTTCTAATGCAGTCCGACAGATGCATTTCAATCCCAGCTTGCACTGTCTCATGTGGAGTCTTGGCCTCTTTCAGAACATATGTCCAGTTTTCAGAAGTTGTGGGGGGTTCTGTTTTATTAACATATCCATATTTTCCTTTAACAGGATTATCATGATACAGTACTAGAACTACAGCAACACAAGGTACTCACAGAAAAGGTTCTTCTTATCCAGAAGGTGATGAGAGGAGTCAAGGACAGGTCAGTGACATTAAAGAAGATAATTTGTTTTGATTTGAAGCACTAATATTTGTGTTGTGTTTTAAGGTCTAAGTAAAGCATTTTCAAATATAAAATGAATCACTCCATACCTTCCATAAACCCTAAATTCAGTTCTCATCATGTAACAACACACAGTGTATCTAGGCAGATTTTGAACAAAGATTTGTTCTGTCTCAGTTTCTTTATTATCATGATGCTTTTCAAAATGCACATGCAGCTTTTATGAGGAGGAAGGGTTGGAAGGAGGATTTACACTCAGTATTTCTAGTGAATGGTAGAGCTCAGTATTTGGAAAGCCGGAAGACCTTGTGGAATCTGTGTCCTTCTCAGAGCTACAAGGAACCTTTTCTTTAGGATGCTTCTTTGATACAAAACATAGGTAGAAAAGAACCAGACAGGAAATTAAGTAGTCCTTTTCCATGCCAAAGATGCACACTTTTTGTGTTTTGTCAATTCAGTTTGAAATGTCTTCAGTGAAATTTCATAGAATCATAGAATCGGTAAGGTTGGAAGGGACCTCTGGAGATCATCTAGTCCAACCTCCCCGCTCAGCAGGGTCACCTACAGCATGTTAGACAGGGTTGCATCCAGGTGGGCCTTGAAGATCTCCAGAGAAGGAGACTCTACAACCTCTCTGGGCAACCTGTTCCAGTGCTCTGTCACTCTCACAGTGAAGAAATTCCTCCTCACATTCACGCGGAGCTTCCTGTAGTTCAGTTTTTGCCTATTTCCTCTTGTCCTGTCACATGGGACAACTGAAAAGAGTGTTTTCCCATCCTCTTGACACCTTCCCTTCAGGTACTTACACACATTGCTAAGATCCCCCCAGTCTTCTCTTCCCCAGGCTGAAGAGGCCCAGCTCTCGCAGCCGTTCCTCCTAGGACAGATGCTCCAGCCCTCTGATCATCCTCGTAGCCCTATGCTGGACTCTTTCCAGTAGCTCCATGTCTCTCCTGTACTGGGGAGCCCAGAACTGGGCACAGTACTGGAGATGAGGCCTCACCAGGGCTGAGTGGAGGGGCAGGATCACCTCCCTCGACCTGCTGGCAACAGTCTTCCTAATGCACCCCAGGATACCGTTGGCCTTCTTGGCCACAAGGGCACGTTACTGGCTCATGGTCATCCACCAGCACTCCCAGGTCCTTCTCTGCAGAGCTGTTCTCTAGAAGGTCGGCCCCCAGCTTGTACTGGTGCCTAGGGTTATTTCTCCCTAGGTGCAGGACTCTGCACTTGCCCTTGTTGAACCTCCTGAGGTTCCTCTTCACCCAGCTCTCCAGCCTGTCCAGGTCTCTCTGAATTTAGTCACTGTCAAGTAATTGTTTGCCCTCATTAAATGCTTTATATCATGCTTTGTGCTTACTAATCTTGCCTAACCAGATCTGGCCTAACCAGATCTATGATACAGGATTGACTCCTAGTTTAGTTTAGAAATGTTCCTAACAGTAAGAGAAGCAAGAATTATAAAGAATGCCCCAAACTTCCTTTTTTTTTTCAAACTCTGACTGCTATCTAACAAAGAGCATCATTTCTCCCTCACCTCAGCTCAATTTTATTCTTGATCATCAAAGCTAAGTGCCACTTTCAGCAGCCACAGTTGGTGACAGCTTTTACCATGGCGAGTTAATCTTGTTCAGACAACTCCTAGCCCTGGAAGTGAGGTCACTGGGAAGCAAGAGATGATGAGGTAGAGGAGTTATCTTATCCAGGCCTGATGTGAGGGCATTTTCAGCATTTATAGATCGCTTCTATTACAGCAATGTATGTGGTCTGCAGTTTGTATGAGCATTTTTGCAGTATTAAGGGTCAAAGTCAGCTCAGATATATCAAGGTGGATTAGTAATACTTTTATCTTGTTCTTTTTACCAGCATATGGATAGCAAAGCAAACATGAAAAGTATGAAAAGTATACACGAAAACAGTATGAAGAGCTCCACTAATTCGTGATGCTGCTTCATTTGCAGAATAAGCTAAGCCTAGGGAAAATCCCTCAAGGCCTGTGTTACAGCAAAGGTCAGGCAAAACAGCCTCTTCTGGCCTTTCCATCAGCACAAGAAGGTATGAGCAGACAAATTGCTAGGATTGAGGATATTTTTGCAGCATATGATACAAAAGTATCTGACCAGCCTGAAATTTTTGCTGCAATACGACGCTTTTCTTGGGCTACTGGGAAGCAGGAAAAATAAACCTCACTGAACTCCACACTTGCCCTGGCAAAATGTCTACTAGTAATTGAGCTGGTTAATTTAATGACAGCTTTCCTGGCGCTAGTGTCCCTAGATAACAGACAGGGCTGAGACCAGGGCATAGACATCCCATGAAAGAAGAAAGCTACTACCTCATTCCTCTCTCAATTTAGCATAATAAGCAGCAGAAATAACCTATTGCTTGTCACCTTACCTGTCTGTTTGCTTAGGAAGCAGTTTCTGAAACAGAGGAAGTCTGCTGTAGCCATTCAGACAGCCTGGCGAGGCTATTGCTGCCGGAAGGATTTCAGAATGGTAAGAGGCGAGTATATATGTGTTTATATACTATGCTTTGCAGGGCTGAGTGGAGTATTAGGAACTAAGATGCTCAAAACTGAAGTGGAGAGAGGCAAATGGCAAGGTGTAAGGCAGAGATTTTCTGGGTCCAAGAACTGCCCTGAGACATCTCACAGCTTTCTGAACCTATGACAGTCTTGCTTTCTGGTGAAACAATAATGCAGCTAACCTCTGGCAGGAATGGCTCCAGTGACCCGGCACATGGGTGCTCCCACACTTCTTCCATCCAGAAGTCCAGGGCTAGCATTTCTCTATTGCTGGCATGCTGTAAGCATAGTGTCTGCTGCTACTGTTACAGGAAAACTGGAAATCTGTAAAAAGTTATCATCACATCCAACTTTTATTATTGAAAATAATGACTGAACTTCTATAGGTGGGGGAGGTGTTAGGAAAGCTACACCATATTAAGGGCCTTTGCATACTGTGTGTTGGTATGGGAGGGATTATTATTATTAAAATAAAAGAGAACATCCCATTCTTGAGAGCTGGGAGGAGAAAATGCCATTTTCAATTAGAAACATTTTCTGTTCTCCACAAAGTGACACAATTCCTACCTTAAGAGCCAGTTTCTTGTCCTGCGTTCTGCCTCATCCCTTTCCATTGCTTCTCTTGGGCATGTCACACCCATCTCTCTCAAGGCCATGCCATTTTTTCCAGTCACTTGGCTTCATTTCTGTTTTCTCTCTTCCCTTGCCATAATCCTAGATTACTCTTGTTGCTTCTTGCAGCAACTTCCTTAAAGGTCCCCAAGAGAATTCTATATAGACTAGTTTAAAAGCCTATCACTGCAGAAAATAAAGCATTTTCTTAGGTGTCAGTGTCCCATCACCCCTTCCAGGATATCTATCAAATAACTGAATTTTGTTGTCATCTAGTTATCCCAACTTAGTCCCAGTCTTACGGGCTTTGAGCCATAACTTCTTTTTTTTTCTCCACTTGCTACAGATTCTGCTGGGGTTTGGGCGCCTGCAGGCCCTCGTCCGGAGCCGGCAGCTTGCTAAACAGTATGAAACAGTCCGGGCTCAAGTCATCATGTTTCAAGCCTTGTGCCGTGGTTATCTAATGCGTAAAAAGATAACAGAACAGAAGAAAGCTGTATGTGTTATACAGGCATATGCAAGGGGCATGTTTGCTCGTCAAAGTTACCAGAGGATGAAGAGAGAGGTACATATACCCATTCAGATACTTTGTGAACATTATACTGTTTCTATGAGGTGCTAATATCTATTTAACTACCAACAAGTGTTGCCATAGCACTTTCTTTATTTTGGGTTGTAGATTCTGAGGTTAGTGTGCTGACTGGTATGAGCTCTTGTCAGATAAGAAAGCACAGTCCTACATAGGCTGATGTTGTTTATGCTTGCTTTCTGTACTCATCACAGATTTAGTTTCATCAGAACCACACTGACCAAGCAGAAATACTTTTGACAGAAGAGAGGAGAAAAGATAAGAAGATTTGCATATATATCAGTCACTACTGCAAAGGAAGATCACTTTCTACAGCAAGGCCTGATAATGTCTCTTAGGGATCCATTCATGAGGGAAACCTAGTGTATCTCCACATGCACTGCCAAAAAAATCCTATATTTATTACCTTGGCTATCTGTAGCCAATGGGAGCCCTTCTTGGGGTTTTCTTTCTGCATTAAATGCTGTACAAACAGGACACATCTCATCTGCAAATATCTGCCTATGGTCCATTCCCTAAAATGCCAAAGCTAGAACCAAGCAGCCCCTGCTGGGGATCAAGTCCTGATGCGGACAGCTGATTAACAGCAGAAGGGAGCCAACCCAGCAGGTATGGAAACAGTCACAATCCTTTTGTCCACAGAACAAGTGCAGGCTGGAAGCCAAGAATATCCGCTTGGAAGAGGAGAAGCGTCTCATCCAAGTCCTTGGACCAGTGAAAGCAAGAGAAGAAGCTATGAGATTAGAAAAGGTAGGTATGTGGACCAAGGAACACCAAATTCTGTGTTGTGAGCCCAACAAGACGGCTTGCTGAGGTCACATGTGTAGACTTGCTCAGAGATCTGCACACTGGTCTATGTCAGAGGATAGTACAAAGCGGATGTTGTTATAAACACACTTGCAAGAATGATTTAGAAATGGACCAAGCCAAATACATGCACATTTGGAATATGGGGGGTACTTTAGACAAACATGCACATGCTATTACAGTCTCCTGACACAAAATATTTAAAATTTTTAAATAATACTTTTTTTTCATGCTAAATTAGGAGTGCTCTGTTTTTCTCTAATGCTCTGCTTAATGAAATAGTTTGTGAAAATGGCATTATTACTTAGAGGCCAACAGCCTGTAAGGACAGCTATTAGTGCACACTGGTAATGTGCTAGGTCTTTGTGACTGCTTACACAAGCAACATTTGGTTTCATAGCAGGCACTGCACTGGCAGAGCCACATCTCACTGTCATAACACCTTTGTAATTGCCTTTCATCCTCGTACCAACTTGTTCTAACTGAATGATGTTCCTGTCATGCTTAGCCAACTTTTTTGTTTAAAGGAACACCTGGCTGCTCTGGAAAGAGAAGAGAATGAAGCAAAACAAAGAAAGAATAATGCTCTTGCCAATAAACCGACAAGTTACGATGTTATCAGTGATCAAGAAATGGTGGACAAAATTTTTGGATTTTTACCTTCCATGATTGGAGGCCAAGAAGGACAGGCTCCACTGGGTTTCGAGGTACTAAGCTGCAAAGTGGTAAAGGGTCATGTTCATCCCTCATGTAAGTCCATTCACTCTTCTGGAATTCCATCCATGTTCAATGAACTTTTGTACAGTGAAAGCACTGAACAATAACCACCCAAATGATAAATCCAGGCAGTCCCTTGAAGAACTGCATGCAGAGGTCAGCTCCCAAAAGCTTTTGGTCATCTGCAATTTAGGGATTGTGTGTCTTCAGAAATCACTTCACATTTGTTCCATTTCCTGAGTAGACCTTCTCTGATCTGTGCCGGTCTCTTCTTCTAGCACCAGCTACATATTCTGCTGCCAGTGCTTTTTCAGTGCTTTCCAGCTTACACACATATCTTGTGCAATTACTCCAAGCCCTTGAAAGTGACATTTGAGATACACTAGTCCTGACAGCTGTGGAGGATGGAATGGAGCAGAGAGAGGTAGGCAGAGCAGAGCAGTCTGGATTAGTGCAGAATGAGAGCAATAAGGTAGCGCCTGGGTTTTCTGACCCTACAGCATTCTTGGCCAGCTGAAGACCAGACCAGGGAGGCCAAATGGATGCATCTTGGAGGAACAGATCCTACATCGCAATGGCCTGTTGGTAGCTACTTTGGTGATAGCTGGAGAGCCAAATTCTAGAGGGATTATGGCCAAGTCAAAAAAATATGTTTATATAAAATATTATAGGTGGAGAGAAAGAATATATGCTTCTTCTGCATGTTCTGTGCAGGACCTGGAAACCCCAAAATCAAGCAGGCTGGAAGAGGTGGACCTGGACATGATTCCCATGAGTGTGGAGATGGAAGAAGAAATGGATGGCTTGGCAGAGTACACCTTCCCAAAGTTTGCAGCTACTTATTTCCAGGGATCATCTACGCATACACACATCCGGAGACCCCTGCGACATCCACTGCTCTACCATGACGACAAGGACAATGTTCTGGTATCTTGCTTCTTCTTCTTGGTGAACCTGCTCCCTGCAAAAGCCCTGGCTCCCACAGTTCCCTTCCTTCTTGTGTTCTTTCACATTTTCCTCTTGAGGGATGGGAGGATTGAGAGGGATGTTTTTCTTGATATTAAGCAGCCTTACATTATGGGGAGTCTCATGCTGCAAAAACATTGACATTACTTGGCCTTTTGTTTCTGGCCATAAGGGCTCCTGGAAGAGCTTGCTGCAGAGTACTGGTCTCTCCAGGTGGGTAGATGCAGAGTGCAGTTCAGCCAAGGTTTCGCTCACATGTGGTTGGAGATGAAAGGAAACTCCTTGTGTAAGTGGTGGGAGGGGACAGGGAATTTTAATAACTTGGAGTGGATAAAGAAAAAAATGGTTTTATCTAAAGAAGAAGAAAGGGTATGTGGCCATTGGTTCTCTTGGCAGTGTCTCATTGTGCTTTCTGCCACTGCAGGCTTCTCTGGTTGTGTGGGTCATCATCTTGCGGTTCATGGGGGACCTACCTGAGCCAACAATGTTTGCCAAGAATGTCACCACCAAGAGCAGTTCCATGATGACACAGATATATGACACAATTGGCAAGAAGAACCAGGTCCAATTCAGGAGCAACAGCCCAAATATGGTGAGAGGAACAGGCTGTGTTTGTATTTTCAGGTTCTTTTCTTGGTTCATGTGTTGTTCTACTGAGAGTGAGAAAAGCAAAGGAAACTTTGCAGGCTGTTGTACTTAGCCAGAAGTACCAGAAGTGAGAGGGGGTCCCTGTCCATCATGGGAGGACACTGCAGCTCCTTTGAGCAATAGGGGACAAAGCAAAAATGTCCCAAATTTGGCATCTGTCTTTTCTTAATGATTCATTCTTGCTGCACATTGAACTAATTTCCCATAACAATAACATATGTCATAGAGAGACAGCAGAAAGGATAACAAGATCTCCAAGGGGATCTCTTCCCTGAAGCTGAAGCGGTCCTCCAAGCTGACAGGGAAGGTAAGAGTTGGAAATACATTACTTTCATTAAGTCTCTTTACCTGGACCCCTATCTTCCACCTGGTGACACGTTACATGCCAGCAGCCTCCCAGCTGGGAACTTACTGCCCTGCCAGACCTGTGCAGCCCATCCAGTGTAGGGGATACCTGGTTTACTTTCTGCCTTCTTTTAAAACTCTCTCTATATGCACTGATGTCATTCATTCCCTGGCAGATTCCCTTCACTCTTCTCAGTGGAGCATGACTCCTGAACACAAAGAACATTTTACTGTTGGGAATTGTTGGTATTACAGAATAGTTTGCTCAAAGCCCTGAGCAGAGCTAAGAACCACCTGCTTAATGCTTACAGGATAATACATGGAAGTTCTCCAAGCCAGTAAGAATAGTGTTGTAACATAAGATTTTGAGTTGAAGGTATGGTCTCTTCTTAACTGTTGCTTCAGTGAGCAAGAAAATTTAGTCAGAAAGATGGAGCATCTCTCATTTCTGAGAGAGCTGCCTGGTATGAGGGAAGGTTTCCAGAGCACTCAGGGGTTCTGCTTGGTTTATTTCAGGTGGCAAACCAGCTGAAAAGTGGAGAAGAGGCTTTCCAGGAGGACAGCTTAATCTCTGAGAGACCTATGTCTAACCTTGAAAAAGTGCACTTCATTATTGGCAATGCAATTCTGCGCCCTGCCATCAGGTACCTTCTTTCTAGGGCCAGCACCAATTACCTCAAGAATATACAGCATTCCCTTTCCAAAGCCAGAGGGAATGCTAGAAATGTCCCTCATTCATTTCTGGGGACTCCTAACCAAAAGTCCAAGTTAGTCACATATAAGACTGAGAGACTGCAGACCATGCACCCCTTCAGAGGATGGCTCATCTGTGTCTGAAGGGATGGAAAACATCTGCCTCACTGCCCTCCTGGTATCTTCATCTTAGTTTAGGTCACTTGTCTCAGTTTATAGCTTTCTGAATACCCCACAAGTATGCAATGGGGCAAAGCTCAGTCCTGTAACCCTGAAGGTGAAAGACAGTCCTAGTATGAGGGACATAGAAAAAACAGCAGAGAGAGCAACAAATATGGGGTTAACATATACTACAGAGGTTTTTAGAACCTTTTTTTGAGCCGTGAAGAGATTTCCTCAAATCGAAGATAGTTGAAGGGCTGCTACTGACTATCTCAGCCACTCAAAGAGGAAATCCTGCTCGCAAGCTATGTGAGGATGGCATTTAGCCCAAACACTGTGTGAGCACGAGACAGAAGCTGGTAGGTTCTGACCGGACCCTGCAAATCCTCTCCTCTATTTTGGGCTTGCCTGTTTCAACATACCTGATGCTTTTCTGTAACAAAACCCATCAGCACAGGCCCTGCCTCAGGCATGGGCTGCTTTTTTCTCTACTTAGTTGCTTTGTTTCAGTCAAGATGCTTCCAGAAGCAAAGCCTCATCTGGCAAAAATTGTCTTCAATGAATGTATGATAATGGTCACCAGCTAAGCATCTGCTCTCTCTGGCTTTGTTTCACCATATGCCCCACCTGGGAGCACAGACCCTATCCACATTGCGTCCTCCCACATGAGACTAACCAAATATGTGTCCAAGGAGCCCAGAAAACTTAAGATGATTTTTTTAAATAGCAGTTTTGTTTGTACGCTGATTTTTTGCATCTGTTTCCCATATGTCCTTGTTACAGGCAACTTGCATTTTTGGAAGCTCACTTTGCAGCACGCCTTCCTCTGTTCCTGTCCAAGGACTCACTCCACTTTTCATGCCAAGTTTCATAAAAGCTTACAAATCCTAGCATTAAGTAGGGTATCCCACTGTCTTTATTCCAAAATCCACAGATGAGCAGACAAGCAAAAGCCACGAGACACACACATCAGGTACTGTGAAGAGCTTAGGGGAGGTTTCATATATGGAAGGCAGCAATGAGCTACCACAGCTGGCTGGCCAGCAATTGCTATCTCGGCACAGCCCCACTGCTAGTCATATGAGGTAAATCCAGCACGGGGATTGCACTTGAACTGCTTGAGTACAAGGGATGGCCAAGGGCACAAGCCTTTTCCTATCAGTGCCCAGGATACACTTATTTCCCATGGTGTACTACAGGTGGTATCCTAGCTACTGTGATTCAAACTAGCTCAGATCTACTTCATCGTGCTACAATCATGCCAAGCTTGCAATGGAAATGTAGGTAAAGACAGTTTAGCCAGTGAATCATTATCATGTTGCTTTCACATGTTTTATTACAGAGATGAGATATATTGTCAGATTTGCAAACAACTCAGTGAAAACAGCAACAGGAGCAGCTATGCTCGAGGCTGGATCCTTCTGTCACTTTGCCTTGGTTGCTTTCCTCCTTCAGACACATTTGTGAAGGTACATTGCTCACTTTTCGTATAGCAGCTTAAAGGCCTCAGCTGCTCTGGTTTCTTATTTATTTTACTATTTTGATACAAATAGCCACACAAACTATTTGGCTGTCATAGCAGCTGGTGCTGTGATTTTTGCAGAAACTATTTCATCTCATATGCTTGTCTGAGAATTTAAATAAGTGATTATTGTACTGATGTTTACTTCTTTTTCATGACATGGCCTATGAGTCAGATTGTGTTGTTGATCATAGCCCTCATTTTACATGTTCAATTGTGAAAAATCTGGCAAATTTTATCCTCTGCAGTTCTGCTTTTCCAGCACTCTAAACCTATCTCCAGTTACGATCCTAGTAATTAAGCATACTCCTAAGTGCATGCAGTAAAACAAAGACAAAAAATCACCCTACATCTCTAAACCTTATAAAATCCAGTGGACCCTTGAGCTTTCCTACTATTTTTTTTTAGATACGTTAATTTCTAAATGTAGGTAGATGGTAAATCTACTTCACCATAGTAAAAAACAAACTATGTCCCCAGCTTGACATCAGGCTTTCTCCTACGTCTTAAAGGCATACAGAATGCATAAAAGTATCTAGAGCTTTAGTCCTGCTTTACTGATACCCTAAATCAAATGGTTAATCATAAATACTGCCAAGTGGTTACTACTTGTAACAAACTAGACATAAGCCATAGACATATTTTGACAACAGTCTTTATCCGAATCTATGCACCATGTAGAATTCATGAAAGACTTGACTTCCTTTAGTTCTCTTCTCCTAAATTCATGCCCTATCCCTCATCATACTCCTAATCATGAAAATAACCAGGTGACCCAAACTTGCCCTAAATACAAATCAAGCATGTAAATACAACTCCGTGCTTACAACATCTCATCTAAGATATCTGAGCCGTGCAACCCCTGCAAAGCTCTATTTCTCTAATCCTTCTCTTCCAAAGTCCAGTTTCAATCTTTGTCAACCATCAGTATTTACAGAGAGCTTAATAAAACTGAAAGTAACCATAATCTTCAGCCCTGACCTGCAGCTAGCTCCTTTCCTAGCTCTCTGTTTCATACAGAATGTCACAAAATGCAGGTTCTTCCATTGGAAACACTACCCCTACCCTTATCCTTGCCCCTAACCTAATTCTAGGAATAAATATTCTCAACTGTCTATTATTTACAGTGTAGTTAAAAATAAGGAATAGACTTATACTGACACAAATCTTCCCCTTCAGTCTAAAAACTTTGTAGACTGCAGGAAAACTTGGTGTCTTAAACCCTCCTTTTTCCAAAACATTGATCCCAACCCTAATTTTTAAGACTTCCTGGCAAACTGTTACTAAGCATAACCAATATTCTAGTGTATCAGCTGCACAATGTTTCTAGTATTTTATGAGCATTAGTTTTTCTTAACTCTCTCTTATGTTCTATGTCTAGTACCTGCTGAATTTCATCCATAATGGGCCCAGAGGCTATGCACCATATTGTGCTGAACGTCTGAGACGTACTTATGCCAACGGAACACGAACTGAGCCTCCTAGCTGGCTGGAACTTCAGGTGGCAATCCCCTCATTACTTAATTGTATTGATCTGTGTCGGTACATGCTGGATTGCATTTCCTAACCTGTGTGGACAGATCTTCCTAAGTCTAATAATGGAAATCTATTGCACAAGAAGACTGAGGACAAGCTGCCTTAATCTGGATAGCTTCTTAGATTTGCCTCTTCTCTGGCTATTCAGTCAACTCAAATCCAACAGAGGATGTAAATTAAGAGCTGCAACACCTGATATGCAGAGTGATGCTTGCATCCACTCAAGAACCACAGGCTAGAACCAACTCATGAGGAATGCTCTTAACATCATCCTTGGAAAGGACTAAGAAGGGCTTATGCTCTTAAAATGAGTGTGATACGTCTGTATGGTAGGGCTACATCGTCCTCCTCTTTCCTTTCAATGTCAGGCTAATATTTACACACACACCCCATCCCATAAGTGGAGACCTCAGTTAATTCCTTCCTGAGCTTGAGTGACCCCCATCACCTAACACCTACCTTCCTAGGCAAAACACTTACTGCAGACCACCTCTCTGCAGCTGTGTGTAAGGTTGTGTTCAAAAGTCATAAGGCTCTGAGCTGTGGGGAGGAGGGAACTTGATTCCAGTGCTGCTCCAGGGACGTAATTTTTACTTAACACTCACCATGCACTGGAGAAATCATGTGGGCTTTGGAGATTCTCTTAATGATTGTTGACTAGAGCATACAATGTGTGGGGCTCTTAAATCTAAATACCTTCTTCTTCCTCCACAGAAAAGTAAACTTTGCTCATAATTTTTATCTTTCATTTAACTCTGACTTGCAGGCAACAAAGCAGAAGAAACCTATTATGTTTAATGTCACTCTAATGAATGGCCAAAGCATCACTGTACCTGCAGACTCTGCTTCCATTGCCAAAGAGATCTGTCAGTTCATAGCAGATAAAACCAAGCTGAAGGATGTGTTTGGTTTTTCACTCTACATTGCTGTATTTGACAAGGTAAAGTGTAGAAAACCAAAATGAAATTTGCCTTCTTCTCTGTGGCTTCTGTCCATCCAGCCTGGCTGAGGATTCCCTCTGACCTGTCTTCTAGAAGCACCCCCAGCTCAGTCCTACACTAGAACCAAATCAATTGTCCCAGCTGAGTCTCAGGACCTGATAATCCTCTTTTGCCTTTCTGTTGGCTGGCAACTTGGCGTTTCCTGCTGCAGGCTTGGAAGGTTTCCTTTGCCAGGTCACACAGGTGACTCATGTCCTTGCTCTCACAAGAGGGACAGGGCAGCACTGTGATCTCCCTGCTGTTCTGCAACCCTGCCTGCTGCTAGTCACACATGCAGCACTGCAGAACTGCTGGAGATGGGGCAGGATTAGCAGACTCTAGGTTTCTTAACTCAAAAGACACATTTCCCAGCTGCACCATGGCATACAACTTTCTTGTCATGTGAATCAGTGCTGCTGATGCAGCCCCTATCATGTGGCCCATGCATTGAACACTAAGGTCCTAATCAGGGCTACTGCTGCTGGCATTTTAGCTCTTTCCCCTTGTTTCTTTATGATAATAGTGCAGAACAGACATACACAGCAACATGACATCTTGGTGCTCACAGTTAATGCACTAAGTGCAAAGAAATTAATTCAGAGCTAGCACTATTGTGTAGATTACAGCAACACTTGCATATGTAGTTAAGAGGACATATAGGTGATAGGATATAGGTGATAACCAGAAGTACAAGGAGATAGACAAAACACTGCAAACCAGGGCTGCCTTGCTCTTCTCCCTTATCCCTTAACTTATTTTTTCCCAATACCATCCCTGTGCATAAAAATATACACAATTACCAAAGTATAACTATATATGCTTACCTTTTTTTTCTGTCAGAATATCAGGAGCTTTGAGTTTGTTGTCCTTCACTCAGATCCAAAGCAGGCATGCCAGTAAAATGCACTGTCCATTTATTCTAGGTCTGGTCACTGGGTGGGGGACGAGATCATGTCCTGGACGCCATCTCTCAATGTGAGCAACTAGTGAAGGAGCGTGGCACCCATGAACGTAATGCACCCTGGCGGCTCTACTTCCGGAAGGAAATCTTTACTCCCTGGCACAACTGCCAGGAGGATCCCTTCAGCACTGATCTAATTTACCACCAAGTCATTCGCGGTATCCGGTTTGGAGAATACTATTGTGAGAAGGTGGGTTTCCTTATTCATCCTCATAAAGAGACAAAACAATATAAAGGTTTCCAGCGTGGAGATGCAGGAAGATGGATGAAGTTTCCTGTTGGTCTGAACTACTTTTCCCTTCTAATGGACAATTTCTGTCCAGGTAAATTGTGTCAGCCACCACACTGGCAGTTGGAATACATTTTTTAGGGGACTTTCAGTTCATGTGGCAGCTCGAGGCATGTCCAAAGGGGCTATTTGTGTCCCTTTTAAATATCTTTGCTATTATTCTCCTTGACACTGTGATTGTTTGATATCTCTCCTTATCCTGGAGTGCTGTCTAGGGTTACCCAGACAAAAATAGAGAAAACCCGGTTCTTAAACTGCTTTCAAGGTTGAACAAGGCTAGGTGGACATTGTGACATCTTTCTAGAACTGTTTTAACAGATTAATTGTTTCAGGAGGATGATTTGGTGGAGATAGGTGCAAAATATTGTTACATCCAGTTTGGAGATTCTATCCACAACGAGCTTGTGCAAAAAGTGCTCCACGACTGTATCCCAGTGAAGCAGCTGAAGTCCAAGTCCCTGGAAAAGTGGGTGAGCCTGATAACCTACGCACATGCTAAGGTAAGAATCTTGTCTGGCAGTGGTGGATAACCGCTCTTGAGTGCCAACTCCTGCTTCTTTCATCATTTCCATTTATGACTAGTCTTTTGAGGGAAGAAGGAAAAATATCTAAATTTATCAATCACAGATAGGAGTGGGAGAGAGGGAATCTTTTCACTCACTCTTTCACAGATGGCTCAACAGAGAGGCAGAATGAAGAGAGAATAAATCTCTGAATAGAATGTCTTTTAAGGCTCTCTCTCAACTGCCTATCTGACAACTGAGTTAGGATGGGCATGGAATGGAATATTATTTTTAATCTGGATCTGGGTTATTTTCATGGCACCCAAAAAGTGCTAGACAAACAGACCGGTCACTGGGGATCTGAAGGAAATCTGAAGCCAACATGCCTGCTGGCAGCCTTAGCTGCATGTGGCTTGGGACCCTGGAGACTGTTCATTGTTTGACTTTCTGCGGGTGCATTTGATGTCAGGAATAACAGAGAGCTATTGGGACCCTCTGGGATCAGGTCTGCTCTTTATTATCTGCAGATACAATGTTTTGTAGATCATGCAAATAAGATTTCGCTGAGGAAATCTTGGATATCTTTTTATATTGCAGGCCCCATACACACAGGACCATCTTTCCTGTCAGACTGTGAAGGAACAGCTTGTGGATTTTGCTCGTTTTCAGTGGCCTTTGCTTTTTTCTAGATTCTTTGAAGTCACAAAGTTTTCAGGTAATGTCTGGAGCTTTGGAGTAGAAGACAGATATAAGATAATAGAGAGATAATAGAGGAGGACTTGTACAGCATTAATAAGGAGTTATTCCTGCATTTTCAGGTCCCAGCTTGCCCAAGAATCAGTTCGTACTTGCCATTAATTGGAAAGGTATCTGCTTCTTGGATGAGTCTGAAAAGCGGCTTCTTGAGCTGACTTTCCCAGAGATAACTGGCATCCACACCAACAGGTGAATGTCACAAAGAGACAAGATCCGATGAAGGCAGCTCTGCCCATATTCAGAATAAGGTTTGATGTAGGTGGGAGGCAAACTTTTTCTGCCTTTCCTCTAGGGGATTTGAGTCTGGAAAGGTAGTATAGCCTGGATCTGGGAAAAAGAGGGACAAATTCTGAGCAGCTTGTAAAGAAAGTACTGCAATGTCTGGACCTACCCAGTCAAAGGAAGAATGACCCTGCTCAGTCAGAAAGGTATAAGCACAGGCATGAGTCAGGATAAGAATGGCCCAAATAACTAACATTGTTAAGCCAGCATTAGTTAATGCATACTGGGAGTTTGTATGCTTCTCAGGTGTGGTGGAGCTAAACAGGATTGCGATGGGAAAGAGGGTCACCATTGGTTTGGTCCTGGCACACATCCTTTTATCACATCACTCAGAACATAGGGCCTTACATAAAGGAAAAATACCTTTCTGTGAAGAGAATCACAGATTGAATTAGTTGCCTTGTTACTCCAATGGAAGGGTGCTCTTTTGTCTAGAATGAGGTACTTCTGTACAAAAATATGGGAAAATGAAGTCCAGAGTGAGTCTCAATCACTTCAGTCCTTCTCACCTTATTTATGAGAAGACAAATTAGGAGCTCATTCTCAGGGAGTTGCCTACAAGGAGGTACCTTGGCTGTGATTGCAGATAGCTTTGTAAGATTTTCAGATACTCTGGTAACAACCTGTTCAATAATATATAGGGCAGTGAAGTCATTTGGACAGAGCTGCACTCTCATCACACTTCGCGGCGAGGAGTTTGTCTTGACATCTGTCAACAGTGTTGTAATTGCTGAACTGGTAGTCATGTTCCTGGAAGGACTGAAGAAAAGATCACGATTTGCTGTGGCAATGCAAGAGAAAAAAACCCAAGGTATGTCTGATAATATTGCTGCAGAGCTGGGAGAAATCTTGAGAGAATGCATAGCACATGTTTGAAAGAGCTCAGAGAGGAGCAGAATGACCCCCACCCCATGCAAGAGACACTTTGCTCCAGGAGGAATGCATACAGATCAGCACAGCAATACAGAGCAAAAGACAATGTGATTCAAGACCCTTGCATACAAATTAGCCTTTCTTCTCCCTTCTGCTGCTTTCAATATTGTATTTAGATATTGCAGTTTCCAAGAACTCAGGCTGCTTGTAGTAGGAAGCTGGAGTGGGCTGCCTTGAAACATTTAAATTTCACAGATATAGTAATCCGGAGGTTTCTGTGGAATACAGTTGCCTAGAGCAGCAAGGAAGTAATTGTGATATAAATATTAAGTCCATCTACTTATCACTAGTGATGAGTTAATTTCCATGTGTTGCAGCCAGTTCTACCCACTAATTCTGCATCCATTTGAATCAAATGGAGTTTAGCCATTGCCTTCAGTAGAATAAAATCAGGCTGGTAGAGCAGATTTCAGTGATTTCTCTGGAGTGTTACTGAGTTATAAGGCATCTTTACACAAAACACTTTCTATTGCTAATTGAATTCAGGCCTTGAAAACACCATTCCCTTGTCATTTGTATTGAAATCCCTTTCCATTTTCTTGGATAGACAAGCCTGAACAGTATTTCCTTATTCTGTTTTCAGAAGACCCTGCCATCCTGCCCTTCAAGAAGGGAGACTTGCTAATCCTCACTGATGACAAAAGGCTGGATGCAAACTCTGACTGGATCAATGCCCAGAATGAAAGGACAGGCAAAACAGGAAATGTGTCTTTAGAAGAGATCTACATCATTCCTTCCCTCACAAAACCATCTAGTCAACTGCTGGTAAGAAAAGCTTAGGACTCCTTTTGAAGAGGCTGGAAGAAGCCTGAACGTGAGGGGGAATTTCTGCACTGTGAGAGTGACAGAGCACTGGAACAGGTTGCCCAGAGAGGTTGTGGAGTCTCCCCCTCTGGAGATATTCAAGGCCTGCCTGGATGCAACCCTATCTAACATGCTGTAGGTGACCCTGCTGAGCAGGGAGGTTGGACTAGATGATCTCCAGAGGTCCCTTCCAACCTTACTGATTCTATGATAAATAGTGTAACTGTGTTGTGTTAAATGTGATTAAATTCATAACTGGAAGACAATTCTTCCTCCAAAATCATGCAAGTTCTGTACCTCATATTTTATTCTCTCTTGTCTGAAAATGAAACTAAATCTGGCCTAGACTCTAAGGATAAGATTGCAGTCGCACAAAAACAATGACTTTCTAAATAATGGCCCATGCACTATCAGGAAGTTCAGTGCTTGGAATCAGTAGTAATTAATGAAAAAAGGTGTGCAGTTAAATTTTTCTGAATTCTCACTGGGTTGAGTGGTGATCATACACTAAGGCACAAGGGAAGCTCTGAATACAGTGGTTTCCTTTAAAGGAAGGTGCTTTTCAAGGCAGCCAACACAAGGTTTCCCACTGATCACTTTGCCAGCAATTAATTCTGTCTTTAGTTTTAAAGACTGAGTATATTGGATACTTTGCTAACAGGTAAAGAAAAAGTAGGGGAAAATCACAACAGTGGTGATCAGGTGCATTTTTAATGAGTGGTGTGCTCTGGATAATCACACACACTTCGATGGCTGCTCTTACTGGGTCTATGTAAATTGCTTTCTTGAGTCTCCTGCTCTCAAGTCTTTCTCCTCCTGCTGTCTGAAAATGCTTAGGGGATGTCATGTCTCTTGCTGCACAGAGCACTCAAGCTTGGTATGCACCATCTGTCTGTGTTCACTGAGTAACACTTCAGAGTCTTGTGTTAGTGTGACCTCTCTCTGTGGCTGTGTCCTTCCAGAATTTGCTGATGATGTCTCCAGACCAGAGGAGGACAGCTTCCCAGAACTCCCACATGGAAGAGCCTGATGAAGAGGATGTCAAAGTGAAGCCTTATACTCTGGAGGAGTTCTCTTACGAACACTTCAGGTGAAGCTTCTTGTGCTGGATGAAACTGCTCCCTGTGCAATATGTCCCCTAGGAAAATCTCTAGTTGTTCTCCAGCAATCCTTAAAGCCTAGGATATAACTACACCTCCTTTTTTTGACCGAGTTTCTTCCCTTTGTTTCCTGTAATGAAGCATGACATTAGGCCTGCAGAGACGCTGGTGCCTAGTCTGCTTGTATCTTTTTTGCCTGCAGAAATGCAAAGGAAGGAATAAGAGAACCTCCTCTGGAATTTTTTCTTTTCCTTCCAGCAGGTCCTATGCTTAGTTCTCACCTCTCTCCGCACTTACCAGCTAGCTAAGGCATGCAATATCCCAGGCCTTGGAAGATAGGGGGGAAGTTAGCTTTCTAAATCCTGTCTCCTTCTTGCAAGCCTTCTCCCTTTGGAATCTAAAAGAAACTACGTTTCTGTGTTCTTGCTGGCGTGCATACTCAAAGGATACATGAGATCAACATCTTGGGGAAGACCATGCTCAGAGATAAGTCTTTGTGATAATGACTTCCTATGTTCTTAGCAGTACTGATCCAGTGCCTTTGTCTTGCCTGCATTTGTCTTCATTCAGGACTCCTGAGAAGGAATCCATTAGCAAGGCTGTTCTTCAGAAATCCCGTGGGCGCAGTCAGCTGTGGGCACACTCCAAGGAGCCCTTGAAACAGCCCTTGCTGAAGACAGCATGCACGGATCCTGATCTTCGGGACCTGGCCTGTCAGGCCTTCATTGATATCCTTTCACTCTTCTCTCTGGGCCTAAGAAATCTCAGGGAAAGGAAGAGCAGCCTCCACTAAACTTGCCTCCATTGGAATAATATCACATCCATTTTAAAGGGGTGCATCTACATTAAAGCAGATATAGGCTCTGCAAGACAAAAGTTAGCTTAGCTTTGTTTCCCTTATCTAGACAGAAAAGAGATGCCCCAGTGCCCCATGGCCTGTGATAGCCCGCCTAACTGAGAACGTGAGGAGTGAGTGGAATTTACTGCATGTGCTCAGAGCAAGCAGTTAATACTGTACAAGTCAGAACCAAGCAGTGACTGCTGCTCAGGAATGGAGAGGGGGCAGGGAATAGGTTCAGTCCTTCCTTCCAGGATTTCCCACTCAGACCTGAATGGAGTCCCTTATGCTAGGATCTGAATGATGATTCTTATTTACCTTCCAAAATTGACCTGCTTGTCCTTGACAGCACATCCACCCATCATGAAATTCATGGGGGATTACCCCTCGAAACAGGCACGCTCTTCTGTGGAACTCACCGACCAGATATTTGTGGCAGCCATCCAGGAGGAAATTCTGCGGGATGAGATATACTGTCAGATCATGAAGCAGCTGACTGAGAACAGAAACAGGTACTTGCCTGGATGTACATGCCCTGCTTTTGCAGCTCACTAGATTGCAGGTGATGATCTCTAGCTCCTGCTACACGTGTGAGATGGGGCAGAGGGGAAGGATGTGTGAATGCTGGAGTGACACTTTCCCTTCCCCTTTTCCCCAGACATTGCTGTGTGGCTCAGTGCAATGCTCTGCAGATCACTGTTAGGCCACAGAGCAGGACCACTACTCCTCCAGAAAACATGGCACTGCAGAAAAGTTCTTGGTCACTTTCAGAGACCACTCTTCCTGGCTCTCCAGGAAGGTGCTTTAAGGTCCCCAAGGACAGTATTGCCCTCCTACGAGCATGTAGTTGGCACTAAATCTTTTACCACCAGTGAATCCTGCTGAGTAGTTTTACTGATTAGCTTGCATGACTGGCTTGCAGGACTGATGGGTTACGCAAGCTCCCGTTTGTTGATGGGCGTCTGAAATAGACTGGTGCTTTACTTCCCCACCTGTAAAATGATTACATTGACCTACTTCCTGGGGAATTGGATTGCAATAATAGCTTGAAATACTAATAAAATAATTCAGTTTGTTAAGGAAATGGTTTGTCAATTCCTAGATGTAATGTGTCGTTGCAAAAGTTAGAAAAGGAGCTTCTAGTTGTTCATTTCCTTTCTTGCTGTTCCTCAAAGACTATTAAACTTTGTGGAACTTTTACCACCAGTGTAACTATTAAATGTTAAATTTTCTTGTGTGAAGTAAATCTTACAGGCTATTTAATGCATTGTCTGTAACCATGGTGCCAGCGCCATTCTTGCTGTATTCTTACTGGTTTAGTCCTGTGGATTCACTGTTTTGAGCAAGATCACTGATGTGGAAAAAAACGGTGCTTGAAATATGGCTATTTACATATATTTTCATTAGGACAGCCACAAGAACCAATCTTTCATCCTTCCCAGGCTGCTGCCCTGTGGACCATGTCCTGCTCTCACACAGGCACAAACATCACAGATCTATAGAGTATAAATAGGATTAAAAGTGTTTCATGGTCCACACAGTCAGCAAAGTAACTGGGGAAAAAGCCAGCATCTCCTTATTCAGCCGAGTCCTGGTGCCCGTTCAGAGGCAGACCTTTCTTAACCAAAACCCATTCAATGCACTTTGCATTTTGGAGCGATCCTAGGGACACTGCTGGAATGTGTTCTGCTCCTCGCTTTGCTGGAAGAATGATGGGCCGGCTCTCAGGTGCAGAGTCTTTCCTACAGGTGAGAGTGAGACACCAAACTTTGACTGGCAGAGTTTGCAGGCCCAGTGGCTGCAGGAAGTGCCCTTCTGCTTGATAGCAGGACAAGCTTGATCTGGAGTTTTTAAGAGCTGTAACTATGTCAATACACAGTGCCATCTACCTGGTCATTTTTCAGAGCAGAAGTATACATAAGGGCAAATAAATCACAAGCAAAGCGCTTGTGTTCTGAGCAAAGCCGTTTGGTCACAGAGGGGAAGTGGATGCAAAGAATTGATAAAACACAATCCAAATAAATGTGAGCTTGAATCAGTAAATTGACAGTGGCTTACAAAGAGGACGGCACCAGGGACACTGCTGCCAAGATGATAAACTGAAGCTTTTATTTATTCATGAGATTTGCAATGGTCATGAATATTCATCAGCCAGGATTCAGAATTATCTTTGTGCACCGGCTGTGGTCATTGCACCAAAAATGCCTGTCAGCTCCTGAGTGAAGGCTCTGTTGATTTGCTGCTTGCTGCTGAATGGCACAATGCTGCATGACAAGTGTGTGTTTCTCTTCCCTGTAGCTGTTCTGTGGTCAAAGGAAGAATTACACGTGGCTGTAGCATGACCATTTTCTTTGTATTCACAGGTACAGTGTGAACAAGGGCTGGCAGCTACTTTGGCTCTGCACTGGCCTGTTCCCACCCAGCAAGTCACTGCTGAAACACGCCCAGAAATTCATGGAGACACGTCAGAAAGAGACACTGGCCCTGGATTGCAGTCGGAGGATTCAAAGGGTGTTGAGGTAAACAGTCTTCGATATAGCCAGCCCAACACATTAAGAAATCATGAATCTGATGCCAAAAAAAAAAAAAAATCACATGGGATGAAATATTGAGACTATTTCATTTCTCTCTTTAATTTTTTTCTTTTAAATGATCATTTTTTAGTTCCTCTTACGAATTTTGAGCCACTAAGAAATGTCTCACCATTTCACTCTTCTTCCACAGAGTTAGCAACATCTAGATAAACTGAGCAACACACAATCACTTGACTGCCAGAGCTGAGTATTTCAAACACACTAAAAGGCATGAAGCTTGAAGTGAAAGCATAACTTGTCAGTGATGAGGTCCTGACTTTACTTTCCTTTGGTGAGACAGCTTGGTCTCATCCTCTTCACATGTGTATTCACATGAGTATTAGTCTTGATTTTGTTGAATCTCCATAGCAAACAGAGCTGCATATTCACAGCTTAAAATACTAGGTTTTGCTCATTGTGGAGTGGCATCACTGATATCACTGAAGATTGCACAGTACTGATGTGTCTCTGTTAGTTTGAGTAAAAAGCAGATCCATGCTGGGAAGAGAGGAGCAACATAGCTGGTTCCTACCAGTTGAAGAAACCTGAATGAGCAAAGCCCTGAGACTTACCTGGCTGTTCAGACCAGGGCACCTTGCATTGAGCTAGGCAGTACCCTTGTTCTGCCCTCGAGCAACTATCCTGCTGTGGGTTGACGCAATGGGTCATCTAGCCTACAGTGCTTCCTGAGGTCTGTGTGACGGGTGCATATGTGTAACACAAGGGTAGTCATTTCTATTAGTCTAACCAGCCAGTTAGACTGCTGGGAGTGCCACTGGAAGAGGAAACCATTTTGCATGCCTGTGTGTGTGAGTGCTAATCCTTAGGTGATAGAAAGCCACAAGAATTGAAAGAGAAGTCCAGTAACATGAACTGGGAGGAATCTGTTGATTTACTTATTGGTGTGAAGAACATGACATGACCAAAGAGAATGGAAGGGCTACCTGAGTTTCAGGGGGATCGAGTGAACTGTGGGGGGCTTCCCTAAATTCCTCCAGACACTGGAATTTCCCAGCTTATCACTCAGGGAACCCAGTGACCTAGTGATGAGGTTAAGCCCAGCCTTTCCCATTTTGCTGCTTCTGTGTGTTACTCAGATTCTCTGGATGCAGCTAAGCACAGCCCTGACTGCCACTGACCTGCTCAGCAACGAGGCTGCCCAATGGTTTCTTTCTCCAGCTCCTTCATCCTCCCCTTTCTCTTAGTCTGGGCCATGCATTTGGTCTCTGAGTCCTGTAGGCCAGGCTCAAGGGGAATGCTAAAGCAGTGGCTGTCCCCCCTCGCAGTGGGTGGGTTTCAGAACTGCTGGAGATATGTCACTGCACATTGAATTCACCTTTGAAGTGCCTGAAAAATGCATGATGAGGAATGCTATTCATTGTTCTTTCTCTGGAGAAGACTGAAATTTTCCTGCCTCTTTTTATCACGTGCTGCTCATGCTCTAAGCCTTGTTTAGCCATGCAGGCCCTCTTAAGAGCAGGCAAACAGAGAGGAAAAAGCAGCATGGGCTTTTTTTTTTTTTTTTTTAATGATAACTCTCTGCTAAAGTATTTCTGGAGCTTGGGAGAGAAGAAGAGCAAAGAGGACAAAATGTTGATTTTTAAAAGTATTTCTTTTCCTACGACTAAACCTGCACCCACTCTTAGCCTTTCTCCCTATTAGTAACCAGTTCTCCTTGGAAAGGGGAGAGCAGGCAGGCTCAAAGGACTGACCTACTGCAGAGTAGAAGCCAAACAGGGTCACTAGGCACATCGTTTCCCTCACGAACAGCTTTACTGCTTCATCCCCAGCTTCCTGGGCAGGGAACCAGAGAGAATCTTAGGGGTGCTAAGAAGTTCCTCTTTTGACAATTTCCCAGCTGCGGCTGCAAGGAGAGGTGGCTCTGTGCCTCTAGGCAAGCTCCTGTGCTTCCTTGGCCTCCTACATCCTCCCTCTGCTGCTAGTTGAGGAACAGATGACTGATAGGGCAGGTCCACACTCCATACAGTGCCTGGACAGTACTAGAGCACGTACTATTAAACTAGTTTTACAGTCAGGTTTTCCTTCTCCAAATGGAACCACTATTTTATTTAACAGTAAGAAATTAGTTTTGAAACCCACACAACTAAAAGCAGATGCCAGGCTAAGCTCTCTCATGATGAACAGAGGAATAGCTATTTTGGCCACCCTAAATAGGCCCAGTGTGAGAGAGGAGACTAGTTTACAAGCTGTAGCATGTAAAATATACACATCCTAGAACAAGAAAGGTAAGTACTTACCGGAGTGAGTCCAGCAAAGGAAATGAGGGATTGGAGCATCTCTCATACAAGGAGAGGTTGAAAGAGCTGGAACTGTTTAGCCTGGAGAAGAGCAGGCTCAGGGGGATCTTACCAATGTTTATAAATACCTGATGGGAGAGTGTAAAAAAGACGAGGCCAGACTCTTCTCAGTGGTGCACAGTGGCAAGACAAGAGGCAATAGGCACAAACTGAAACACAGGAAATTCCATCTGAAGAAGACAGAAATAAATCAGAAATTTCTCAATATAAAAACAGCTTTTCACTGTGAGGTTGGTTGAACACTAGAACAGGTTGCCCAAAGAGGTTGTGGAATCTCCATCCTTGGAGATGTTCAAAACCTGAGTGGACACTGTCTGGGGCAACCTGCTTTAGCTGACCCTGCTTGAGCAGACAGTTGGACCAGATGATCTCCAGAAGTCCCAGCTAACTCCCAACTATTCTGTGATTCTGTGACACCTCCCAAGAGCCACAGGGGCCCTATGCCACTTAAAATAAGAAAATATGAGCCTTAGAAGATAATGTGCTAAATTTGTCTCAACTTCAATCATATTGAGGTTTTTATATGACTCAGACTCCAAATCAAGTTGTTTTGCTCTTACAGGGCAGCTCTACTCCAAGGTGTACTTTCATGGAACTAGCATTATGCAGCTTCTACATCCCCTGACTCAGTGATTCTATACCAGCTCTTACATAAAACTTAATGCTTCTGGCAGCTTTTCCAAGACCTTCTGGTACTTGTCTCCTCAGTTGTAATAGTCATTTTATACCTGAATGCAAATCTCTTTGTTGATGCATGAACTAAAATAAAATGTAGTGCTCCTTGTGACTATTGTCTTCACACTTCAGTAAGGAAAAATGTTGCTGAATACATAGAAGGGGGTGACACTACTGGTACAGAAGATGCCTTATCCATGCAGACTTCTTGCAGAGTAGAAGAGACTTTTAATAGGTCTAATAAGACCCTCCATTTCTTGCTCTATTAATACACTGAATTTGTATTAGGGTAAAGGATTAGAGCCCTCTCCAGGTCCCAATACTAGCATTTTGGATGGAATTTATCCTGTTGTTCAGCTCCTCGAGGATTAAACAAACATCCAACACTGACATCTCTTGTGATGGTGATGGCATTTTCCAGGAGTGGCTCCAGGAAGTGGGCACCTCATCCCGTGGAGGTTGATGCCATCTTGCAGAACACCACTAAGATCTCACACAAGATTTGCTTCCCCAATGAAACAGAGCAGGTGAGAACTTTTTTGTTTTCTCAGCCTTGACCTGCTTTGTTCATGCAGAAGTATATTTCAAGATACACAGTATTCCCCTTTTTTCTTCTTTGCCACATAATAAGAGCCTTCTTATCTCATAGACATTTGATGTGGGAACAAATACCAAAATCCGGACTCTGTGTCAGAACATCGCTTCCAAATTGCAGCTGAGCTCCTGGGAAGGCTTCAGCCTCTTTGTCAAGATCGCAGACAAGGTAACTCTTCTCAGCTATAGTAGGGTAGCCAAACTCTCTTCTTCTCATCTACTTTCCCAGACCACCTAAGCAACAATATATGAAACCAACCAACATAGCAGATCATTGCTGCTTCTGTCTTACTGAGGGGATACAACTTAGACTTTAGCTTCTGACACTTCACTTTGAGAAGGAGCATCCAGAACAAAGCATGGAGATTCAGAGTTTCCACTAGTAGACATGTAGTACTGCAAGCAGAGAAGATAGGCCTTCCTGCAGCTACTGGGATGGTAAAATAAATCACATTATGTATTGCTGCATTCAGACCATTTCCACTCTAAGGCTTTGCCCAGGTGACATGCTGCACATCTACAATACCCACTGGCATTAGTGGCTGACCAGCACCAGTCATTGCTCTCTGCTTTCTCAAGAACTTGCTTTGCCTGAGCTGAAGCTTGGGCAAACCAAGTTGGTTGCTGAGAAATCTCTTCTCCCTGGGCCTGTTTGAGCTTTGAGGAAAAAGCAGCAGTGAGTCCAAGCACAGGGGTTTTCTGATGTGCTGCGTTCCTCAAGAAAGGAACCCTACATCTGCCATTATTTATGATAAGGGGATGACTAGGAATAGAGTAGGCATATTTAGCTTGTCTACAGTAAGTGCTGGAAAGAAATGTCAGCAAGGCAGAGGAAGGGAGAAAAAAGCAACATAAAATGGAATAAAAATCCCATGAAATGGAAACTACATGAGCCTTCCTCCTTCTGTTTTTTCTGTCCTCTGTCTTTACTGCCGTCATTTTGCTTGCTCACTATAGACAGGGAAAGACAATCCAGCCTGTTATTTGGGTACGTTGGCATAGGTAGTATTTTATATGATCTGCTGATCCCTCGTCTCCCCTATTCATTGGTTGATCTTTTCCAGGTGATCAGTCAGAATGAAGCAGACTACTTCTTTGACTCACTGAGGCAGGTGGCAGATTGGAACAGGAAGAACAAACCAGGGAAAGATGGTAAGGAGGGTGTCATTATGACAAAAAGCTACCTGAGATTGTGCGCTGAACTGGGGAAGCAACACATTTATCCAGTAGGATTTACTCCATCTCAGCAAGTGTGTGGCTACAGGCCTATTATACCATTTTTATATTAATCATATACGTTTACTGCCTGCACCAGCAGTAAGATCCAGTGACCTCATGCAGCCAGCCACTGGCTGTCAGAAACACCAGAACATGTTTGTGGGAGAATCTCATTAGAAATTTTAGATCGGTACCAAAAATGTTTTGACGTATTGCATTCAAAACACACAACTGGAGGCACACAAGTCACAGGCAGGTAAATCCTGTTTAGAGTCCAAGGCTTATGCATTGTCAGACCACCTGTCAGCAAATACATGTAAGTAGGTTCTTGACACAGTGCTGCTCCCATTATTTGGGTCATCAGAAAATTTTCATATAGATTACTACCTGTTGATATAAGAGCCCAAGTTGTATTGCTAAGGGAACATGCTGTTAGAGTAAAACCATTTAACTCCGATGACAGCAATTCTTTCCCACTCACCTCCATAAAATCTGCATTAACTCAAACTTCACCCAAACTTCAAACTCAATGATTGTGACCTTTACTTATTTCAGAACTGCTAAGGTTTAACTGCTTGAATCATTAGGCATCTAGGACTTTCTAGCTTCCTATTTCTCCCCACAGCTGATGCAGCTGCTAGGAGCTCTGAAAATTACAGCATAAATGTGTGTACTAAATCACTATTAATTTCTGTACGCAGAGCCATCAGGGAATCTACCAGTAACTGTCTAACAGAATTCAGGTGTGCAGCACATCAAGCAGCAGCTCTAGTGAGCAGCAAGAAACAACAAATACCCATGTTTCTGAGATCCTCACCTCCTTTTGCTATCTCTGTAGACCCTGATGCTCTACTTCAAATCACTCCATGATCAGTGCCCAAGAACTAATCACTTCCTGGATCATCCGAAATTATCTTTTACACTATTTTGCCAGTGATTCTTTTTCTTAAGAAACTCGCCAATCAATTACAAACCACAGAACTACAGATGATGCTAATAGGATGTTGTTTCCTTAGGGGCTATTATGTCTGTGGCTTATGAGGTGTACTTCATGAGAAAGCTGTGGCTGAATGTAATTCCTGGGAAGGACCTGAAAGCTGACTCAATTTTTCATTACCACCAGGTAACAAGCTCCCTATGGCATAACTATAAAGGCAGGCCACATGATCCATGAAATACTCTGAGAAAGTGAACCTGCTGGAGTTGTATTCTCTCTCTCTCTCTCTCTCTCTCTCTCCAAGGTCTGCATTACAGTGCCTCCTGAGGGATATAACAGTATTTAAAATGTGTAGTTAAAAACCAGCACTCAGCTGATGTCCATTAACATATATATACCTTTTAGGACAGAGCTTAGCTCAGCATTTGGCACCTTAGCTGTTGTGCCTATGTTAGGAGCATAGCTCCCTGATTCACCTGTTGCCTGGAGGTTCTCATCTTTCTGCACTGATACAAGGAGAACCTCCAGGAGTCAAAAGTTCTTGTGATGACCTCGGACTGTGCTTGGTGAGGCTTACATCCTTACCTCACAGCTTTAGCATGCGTAAGTCAGTGTTTCCTCCATCCCAGTCTGTCTTGGACTCAAAACTGGTCTCTTCCAGGAGTTGCCAAAGTACCTCAGAGGCTACCACAAGTGTTCCAAGGACGAAGCTGTCCAGCTGGCAGGACTGATTTACAAAGTGCGCTTCAACAATGACCGCACACAGCTGGCAACCATCCCCAAAATTCTGAAGGAGCTGGTGCCAGACAATCTGCTGCGAGCATTTTCAGCAGATGAGTGGAAGAAGGTAAGAACATCAGCTTTAGTTAAAGCTTTCATTAAACATTTTTTTCCAGAAAGCTCTAGAAGAGAATAATGGAACTGCACTACTTTTTTGATTTGTTAGTTTCTGAAAGCACTGAAGAATGATGCTAGTTGATGTTGCCATTTTGCCTCTTAGAATCTAGATTTTGCATCCTCTCTACCAAGTCTTTCATACATACCTGCATACCTGGGAGACTGATTTGAGATGTGCATTTCTCTTGGATATACTATTCTATTGTACATGTCCAAAAAAACAGAGTTAAGACATTAGAAGGTCAGTCCTGGGCTTGGGGATTTGAGGATCTCAGAGAAACTGAAAACTGAGGCATGTCCTAAATATTTCATAGATTGACCAGCAAATCTGTCACCTTGTACCAGGTGTCTTCTGCTCACAGCAAAAGGCTCTTTTCTCTTCCAAAAGGCAAGAACAGTTTAGCAGGTACTTCTCACTTAATCCACTGAGGAACATATTGGCCACCATTTCAGATACAGAGCAAGCTTCACTCTACAGGTTTCAGTAGAAAATGTGGCAAATGTCTGTTGAAACATTGGCTCTCTGAACTTTGTTTCATCCCATATTGCCCCTCTTCCCAGGAATCCATCCCTCTGCGCTCCTGGACTTCTCTCATCCAAATCATTAGCAAGAAACACTAGGAGGTTCCAGCCTTGTGCCAGGAAAATGACAATAGCTTACCCTGCTATCATCTTCCTTGATGTCTGTTCTGTTGTTGTGGGCACAAAACTGACCTTGCTGATGATGGCCTAATGCTCTCAAGGCCAATGCCCATTGCCAACTAACTACACTCTATATCGTTTTTCCTGAACAGAACATTACTGCAGTGTACAGCAAATATGAGGGAAAAACTGTGGACGAGGCCAAAATTGCCTTCCTGAAAATGATAAACCGGTGGCCAACATTTGGATCAGCCTTCTTTGAGGTGAAGGTAGGTTTAAAAGTCTGTATGAATGGCTTTGCTAGTGGACCAGCACTAGGGTAAATCAGTTGACTGTAATTCCATACCTGTGTGCTGATGCATTCTGAAGCTGGCTTCCCACCATTTACTGAGGAAAACTCAGTTCCTTCAAAGTGGGGAGATGAGTCATTTGCACTTTCTGAACTATGCCCATTACTCACTGATTATGTTGTTGTTCCTGGAAGGAAAAAAACTGCCAAATACAGAAGCAATCCCTTGGCAGTATTTCTGTTCAATGGAAATCAGTGCAGAGAACACTGCATAGGAATCATGCTGCTATACACATTGTTGAAGACATAGCAGTTATAATACATAGTACTATTATGTAGTAGATAGGGGCCTTTTAGTTTATATATAGATACTTAACTGTCTGGTCATTCTTATCCACAACAAAATGCTGTCAAGTCTTACATGCTCTGGGGATTTTCTCCTCAGAACAGAAATGTATTAATCCTCTCATTTTGCAGTAGATGTCTGCTTGGTACCTTTAATTTTTCCTCATTAACCTCTCTCCAAGAGTAGTTTTGCAGCCAACCATTAAACCTATTTTCAGATAGCCTGGCAGCTAACACATCTGACTCTGCTTTTATGTAACAGTTGTTCAAGCCTTCAACCTATGGCAAGAAAGTCACCCTTAGCAATAGTTACATAATATGAAAGAGCTTGAAGTTTCAGCTCATTAATTTGGTAATGAGGAGAAACAATGCTAGACTCTATTAAAGGTCACTGTACACTTAGCATGGATTATTTTTCACTTTTTCTGCTTATCTGGCTCTGTTGCTCATTTACAGCAAACCTCGGAGCCAAATTTCCCGGAGATTGTGCTGATTGCAATCAACAAGCAAGGAGTCTCTGTGATACATCAGAAGACAAAGGTAACAATTGCTTTTCAGAGTCTGTCTAGTCCACTAAATAATGTCCACCTACCTTACATAGGCAGTTCTAATGCAGGCTTTAATTGACTGTGCTAATTCACAGACAGCAACAGAACCTTCTCCCTGAATGTTAGGAGAGGATGGAGAACCTCTATTTGTTTTCTGTGTGAAAATGAGAAATATGTTATTGCCTCAAATCACTTTTTTGTAGTTTCTGCACTGGAAAGAAAACACTATAGAGCATATCTGAAAAAATAAAATACAGTAATCAGGATGGACCTGGACAAAGTGGTAGGATCATGATAAGGCAGATGGATAGATGGTATACTAGGGAACCTGCTTCACAAACAGAAAATCCATTGCAAGAAATGCAAGCTGTCTACAAATTATATCCAATTACGATCTTAGTGTTTAAAAGCTTTCTAACCCTCCAACCCAACCAGTCTGGATGCACCAAGTTGCAAGCAAAGAGCATTTACATATATCACAATTTGTTTTTAACAGAAGAACAAATACTGAGTTTTATATTACTGTAAATATAATAGTAGCATGCTAAAAAAAAATCAATACATAATGAAAAGAAAGGACTGCTAATGAAGTCTCTTCATCTGCTTGGTGAGACTACAGTGTACCACTAGTATGGATGCAAGACCTACCTTGATCTACTGTGCATATAAATGAAGCAGGAGACAAAATAGGCTCTAATTCTACAGTTTTTCTTACATGACAGTCTGTTTTCATTTGAGAAATGCTGCACAGCTAAGTTATATTGGTTTGTTTCTCCTTACAGGATATTTTAACAGTTTACCCCTTTAATAAAATCTCCAATTGGAGCAGTGGAAGCACATATTTTCATATGACAATAGGAAACCTAGTACGAGGAAGCCGGATCTTATGTGAGACATCTCTGGTAAGAGCAGCTTTGTTAACTTACACACAAGAGCCCCCTAATTTTTCCTTTACATCCAGAACTGATAAAAACCATGATGTCAAAACAGACATAAATAAAAATAGTGCAGATACTAAAAGCACCGTTATGCCAATATAACTGCCATTTAGAACTAGTTCAGTGCTATATAACGCCATCTGATGCAAAGAAGTAAGTGATAGAGAAAAGGAAAAATAGTAATTTCCCCAATTCTTTCCACACATCAAAATTCTACCTACCGGAGACATCAAGAAAAAGCTGCACTCAGCCACAAAGCTACAAGGATTTCCATCGTGCATGCTTTGATCAGCTATGTAGTAACACTATCATTTTAAGACTTTATACTTTTGAATGAGTGGTACCACCTTTCTTAAGAATAGTTTTCAGACTGTCCACAGAATCAGGCAAGCATCACTGTATTAATATTTAAAGATAAGCACGTAAAGATAGAGAAGGAGAGAACTTAAGAAGAAAACAAAACAGGTAGGAAAAGATGGGTTAGTTTTGCTTCTGGAACTCTTTAAGACTTACATTTTTTTCTTTCTTTTCTGACAGGGTTACAAAATGGATGACCTGTTAACATCCTATGTACGCCTGTTAATGAATGCTGTAAACAGGCAAAAGAACCTGCCAGCCTGAAAGCAGAAATTGGACCTGTGACCTCTATCTGTGCCAAACTACCTATAATTTCATCTTCCAGAAGAAATGCCATTTTAAAAATACTGAGCTTGATGATCAGTCTTCTGATCACACGCTGAATGAACTGTGCTGCTGAAATACTACAAGAGAAGCTCAAGTGAGCATGTCCTTTCAAATATCATTCAAACTTGTCTTTCTTAAATGTAGTATGTAAGTTCCATTCAAACTTTGGATTTAGAGAAAGGTTAGCTATATTTTAATCTAATGTACAAGGAGAAAAAGCCCCAAACTAATCTGAAAACTTCTGATATTCTAAGTCTCTTCCAATCTTAAGAAGAGAGACGCTCTTTTCTTTTTTCCTTTGGAGAGGAAAGTTACTCGTTTCATGTGCTCTACCAAATACATAAATTCTCTGAGTCTTTGCAAACAAAGGTAATGTTATTTTTTCCTCCTAATGGAAAGCTCTAAGAATGGAGAAATGCCCTTTAGTAGCAGGATAACTAGACACCTTTGAAAGGTAAGATACTCTTTTTTCATCCTTTTATCACTAGGATATGTGCTGCAAGTTACAGCAGACTAAGACAGCCAGTTACTGTCACACCATAAATCACTCCCGTGTGCCACTAGACTAGTGAGCTGTTTGCTGGTTTACCATTGCCTTAGAGTAGATGGTTTTCTTTCTTTCACATTTCTTTATGCACTCAAAAACTGAAGACTGCTTTCTAGTATATAGTTTCAAGTAAGCATAAACAAAGCCCAAAATGGATCTGGATTTTGTGTCCATTACTTCTACTCAATTGCTCCTCTTTCAAGTTATAGATGTGCTATTCAGTGCAAATCAGCATTGAAAAACTTAGACTAACAGACATCTGTTGAAAAAAGAGACATTCTTCTCTATAAACATGTTCTCAGCTTGGAGTTATGCAGACATTCGCTCATGAGACAAAAGAATGTCAGTTACTAATTTTAGTAGTCTTAATTTATCTTGATCTTCTCTATTTCCTGTTTATCAGTCAATTTGAGTGATAAAATTTGATCCAGCACTTGTTCCCCACACAGACCTTCATAAACACATGACTTGGGTCCCACAGGAGCAGCTCAGAGTCTGTAAAGCCTATGCACTGTAGTGGTGGTAAACCTAGATGCTTACCCCAGCAGACAGCAAGTACTGCTCGGTCCTCAGTGAAGAGCTTTCCTTTGCTCACAGTGAAACCTGGACATGTCTTAAAGCATTTACACCAAGTTCCTTGAGATTCGATCTGGCAGTGCTGGAAAAGCAGTTCTGCTGGTTCTCTAACTTGCCAATGTATGCACAATGGTTCCTTTGTTCCCTTGGATATGTGTGTGCGCAATTCAAACACTAATGGGAGTGTTGTACATGCATGGCAGGGAGAAGAGCCCCACTCACTTTGTGCATCTAAAAGAGTGCCACGCTTGTCAGAATAGTTGATCCTTTTGCAAGCAATTAGATATTCCTGCTGTAATGTCCATTGCTGGCAATGGAAACTTTGAGAGTACTGGCTTCAGTTGTTCAGTCATCCTATTTCTGATCCAACTGGATATAGCTGAGAAGCATTCCAGACTTACCTCTACAAAAGAAATTTTGCAGCCATTATGTATTGTTTCTGGTTTTTAAATAAATGTTGTAGAAAATCAGCCATGGTGATGTCTTTTTCAACAAGAAAAGTAAGTATTCACTCCAGATCCGTGCAACTTAAACCTACCAGACATTTAGTATGGTTTATACACAATCATAGCATTCCATCCACTTTTCATATACACAGTACAAGTTGTATGGCATAACCTCTAAAAGAATGATACCCCTTTCTGCACATCATTATCAACCAACACATCACCATAAAAGCAGCAGAGATCTAAAACTTGAATTCAGCAGAGCACTGAATCAGATTTGGGCAATCCTCGTAGTTCCTAGGCAACTCACTCTGGCTCACCATTGCGAATGTGTGGTTTTTTGTTTTTTTTTTTTAACTATACAATATACAGCCTTTTACACATTTGTTTTTAGTGTGAAGATTTAAAATGTAGTAAAGTTAAGTTTATTACAAGAATATGAACAAGTACAGTATTACAGTATTTTAATCCACAGTCACGTTTTGGTTAGAGAGCACAAGCAAAGTGTAATAAAATGACAGCGTCATCCTGTGCAGAATCCAGCCCTGCTCATCAGGGCCTAAACCCAGAGAAGTAGCTGCTGAATCCTTTACTCAGTCTGTAGCATCCTCAGCACTTAATAGTGCTTTACAGACTAGTAAAACTGCATTTGTTTCATGTTTCTCTGCAATCAATTCCACTACTATCCAACCACTGATTATAAGGGTCAGTCACAGAAGTCTGCATAATCCAACACAAAACACATTACTTTAGAAAATCTATATAGAAGATTGAACAATATTTGCCTACATTGCATAGATTGTAAAAATGAAGACCAGCACTCAAGCCCTAGAGAGCAGATTAGCTTGCCATAAAGAAAGGTAATGAGTAATTAACATACCATTTGAATACAAGTAAGCTTCACATACTGTGATTTATAAAAGCATCACTGTTTTCAAGTGTACTCAGTGAATATTAGTGATTTTAATTCAGTATGTATAAATATAAATGTAAACTATAAAACTATGTAATGAGACAGCAGCTTTTAGTAAGGAAAGACTTCTGAGCCGAGTTCAACCTTGATGTAAATCTATGCTCTTCAGTGGTGTGATATCTAGGATGAATTTGGCCCGTGTCTGTTTACAGCAATGGAAAAAAAAGGCAAAAAAAAAAAAAAAAAAAAAAAAAAAAAAAAAAAAAAAAAAAAGGCACACACCTTTAAGCTTACATTTCTGACAGAGATCTTGACTTTACAACAATACTGTTAGCCTATCAGCACACTAAGGAGAATTTGTAAGTCTGCAGTACCTTCTACTTACTTTTAAAAAAATGTAGACTCAAAGATGCATATTTTTCAAACTTTTTATAAGTTTTTCTCCTATTTGCTCGATTCCTCTGTCTCACAAAATGAACATCAATAATATGCAGTACTGTTACTCTGCGCACTGCATGCTATGAGCAGCAAAGTGTAATAAAAATAACTGCAAAAATTAATTAATAATTAAGGAAACATTAAGGCAACATCACTATCCAGCTATTAAAAGGATTTTTAACATCACTAGTCTTGGGAAATACTCTGAAGATAAGGACAGAATCCAAATCCTACAGAACTGAGCAGTCTGTCAAAGAGAATGGTATCAACTATCCTTTGAACACAGAGGCTAGGTCTACTCAATTTCCAACTCATATTAAGTCTCTATCTGCAATATAAAAATAATTGCATTCAGCTCTACATACATGCATTTTTCATTGCTGAGCTTGAGAGTGGCCTCTGAAGGAATACTATTGTCTGTAGCTGCACAGTCTTTCCATACTTGTAAGTGGGTAATACTGCTGTGTGCTCCTCCACCATCCTTCCAGAAAGCTGAAGATATACAGCTGCTCAGATTTGGCATTAGGCTTGGCCTGTAACTAAGATTATAGGAACAGAGCTGCATGCTTTACGCAGAGAAGAATCTATACAATATAATGAACTGTGTCTTGGTCAGTAGTTTTTGTGCTTTCTTCTGCGAACCAAGTGCCAAAGAATAGGCTTACAAGACTGGTTCTTGCAGTGACCACACGCTACTGCACTAAAAGCCATGCTGCTCTATGTGCCTTTGTCTGAAAGACCATTTAAAGGCTAGCAAAAGAACAGGAACTAGCCATATGCTCTCCTAAAGCAGTGACAAGAAAAGCTAATATTGGTGTAATCTACAGTGCAGATTGGTCACAAGAGGAAGGAAGAGTTCTACCTTTGATTAAAGCCCATCTCCCCTCCCAAATGTTATAGTGGATGCTAAATATCTCAGTTAAATGCTTATGATAACTTATGACAGCAAAAAGCAAGGTAGCTGAAGGAAATCTGAATTATGATAGCCAGCATCTAAGGTATGTTCTTGCATTTGGAATTCTCATCTGCACATAGTTAACCAGAATTTCCCACCACTGCTGTGACATCACTGGTGCAGTTTCATGGGTAGCAGCTACAGCAAGCATGCTAGTAGATATCTGTACTTTAGCTATTACCTTGTTTAGACCTGCTCTGGGCAGAGTGTGATCACAGTGAGGAAAATTTTAAGATTTATTCAGATTTTGACCAATTCAGTTGCTGCTCACATACAGAAAAAGTGAGGAAGCTTTAACATCTTGCTGGCTAACTCACCTGGGGCTGCAGAGTAAAGCCCAACTGCTGTGTTCATTTGACTTAGTAAACTATCCACTTTATAGGAGATAGAAATCATGCAAGGGCTAGAAGTACTCCAGTGCCTTCCAATCCTGTCCACCATGTAAAAAGGGCTAGCACATTCTCCTGCTGTTCAGGGAAACAGATTTTCAGGCTGCTCTGATTAGTTCAGCACAAGAAACCATGCAAAATGCCTCCAGAAGTCTCAGAAGCTCACCATGATTATACAAAACGGGTGGACCTAGGAACAGCTCTGCTGATGGCTCACAACTAAAGAAGTACTGAGAATGTTTAAAACTAATAGATTTCTCATCACCTGGGGGTTATACTAGCAGAGAGAGTAGAAGCAGTGAAACTGTACCAGTGATAGGCAAAACTACAGAGCAGAAGGAAACTTTTAGGCAAAAACGTATTCTTAAAATTTACAGGTTCATGTCTGAGGTCTTCCCTTTAAGTACACTCAGATCTTAAGAAGAAAGATGGGAACTCTTATTTGGGTTAAAGTTTTAGGAAAAAAAATCCTGCTTTTTCTGCATGAGACTGCATTTGTTAAAAACTGTAAATATTAGAAACACCTTCACATCATTGGGCTTTCTCGAGAGTGACTTCAGAAGGCATACTCACCTTTCAAATAAAGTGGAAAGGACTGAATGTGAAATTGAACTGCTTAAATTAGTACTGTATTATCAACTGGATTTCACTATGCAAAAGAACAATCAGAGCTCCAGCTACACTACATCAAGAAGTGCCAGCTGTGCCACTGGGTAGGACACACATTGTGCTGTCCACTCAAAGTTCTAGTGTCCATGGTGTAGTAGAGAACAGATTGAGAAAATTATAGAGTTAGTTCCTAACAAAATTTGTCCTTTCCCATAACCACCTCCTACTTAAGGAAAGTCCAACAATTCTGAAGAGGCTGACATGGCCATGGAGATTGAAATCCTCTTACTGCTGAATAGGGAAGCAGCAAAGTTCTTCAGCTGTCCTACCTCAACACTGGTCTGGAGCTAGATAAGTAGACAGTGCAGAGGCCATAATCGTTGGCCTCTGGGTTCATCCAGTAAACCTGCTAACCAGTAGGACTGTATAGGGTCAGTGCATGCTCAATAGGAATCTGGGCAAAGACCAGTACATTCTGTATGTAGCAAAGTGTGGCAGTTTTCAGAGTATTTGCCTACAGATTTAAAAAATAAAACTTCTTCATGCACGACTAAAGGAGAAACTTCTGTACTTTAACCAAAAAAGAGCTAACCATACATTTCCTCCACCCCTACACCTAATCATTGTTTCCAAGTTCCTTAGACTGTAAGAGGAATGGAGAGAGAACTATGGTTCAACTGAGGAAGAAAAAATTGCATACAATTCAAAGGCAGAATAAGTTGTTATTAACAAATTAACAACCAGCCTGTGAACTGCTGAAGAAGAAATCAGATTTTTCTTCCTGACAGTGTTAATAGACAGTTGCTTGAGAAAAGGGATAGTCAAGATTCAAGCTACATTAGCAGAAGCAGGGGAAGGTACTACTTGTCTTTGGTTCATTTTTTCTTAACAGTTCCCTCTGTGGTCAAGAGTTGCTGCGAGTAGCAATTCATGACTGTAAGAGTGCAGTCAGCAGATTGTCAGACCTGTTTAAGCAGAGTTTAAATCCAAAGCTTTGGGATGTGATTTCTTGGATGCCAGCTCAGACAACTTCTTCAGACGCTTCTTCAGCTCCAGAGGGAATTTTTCATAGCATTTCTTGCATACCGGCTTCATGTCAAATTCCACAAACTTATTCCTTTAGAAACAAAATGGCTATTAAAATAATATTCGCAAACTATATGCCTGAGTTAATCAAGTCTGCGTATGTATACATAAATGCAGTTGTTTGCTTTCTACTGCATGTATAAGTCAGTTCACTTCCTCATCTGGTCATGCAAGTACAGAGATGAGATTTTCATCAGGGAACTGGGGCCTCTGGTACTGCTACTTTAATAAGGAGTGAGATTTTGCAATGCATTTATATGTAACAGCCTAGAATAATAATGTTGTTATCTTAGAATGGAAATGTCACTTCAAAGCACCTCTTTGTGATGAATTAAAGCTCCTTCATATACAAGACCAGTGGGACCAAACCAGCATATTATAGGGTAAGGGCTTGAACCCAAGAAAGGGAAATGCAGGATTGCCTTGTTTTTTGCCCTCTTCTACTTATTTGAGGCAACCAGTGTAACATTTTCCTTCAGAATAACTTAAGCAATTTTTCAGTATTATCAATGAGAAAAGTATCCAGACAAAAGAGATGGAAACTGCAGGTATTTCAGGACAGGTAGTCCCTTTAAAGTTTAGAGCCTTCCTTCTGTACTGCTTAATGAGTTCTTCCCTGACCCAACCTTCCCACAGAATAGATTAATGAAGGCAAATAAATTAGAGGCTGGTGGCTCCCAGCTCCCTTTTAGTTCTGAAATCAGTGGAATCTAAAAGCCCCTACAGAGAAAAGGCATTACTGATTAGCTTATCAGTAGCACATTACAGCACACTGCCCCTTAGAGAGGCCCTGGCTCATAGCTGCCACAAGCTGATATCCTGTCTTAGGGGCAAAATGTCTCACAATGGCCCAACCATAAGCACTCACTTACTTCAGTGTAAGCTTGATGTTGCAGGTGGAGCAGGAGAAGCAATTCACACACCAGGCCTTGTTAAGAGCTGATACCACTGCAAAAGCAAAAGTATAAAATAAAAGGAAACTGCCAGATTATTTGAATTTGGATTTGTATCCAAATTCAAATGAGGCCAGATGTGAGCAGAAACACTGATGCCTTGCAACTGGGGGACTGCAACAGCTGCACTGACAAATGGAACAGGGACAGCAACCCAAAATACGGAAAGAACAAATCTTACCATCTCCCTCGATCACGTGGCTGCAGTTGTAGCAGACATCTCCAAAGAGCTACACAGCAAAAGAAATAAGAACAGGAACTTATGTTACTGAATGCTCATGCTCCCCAAATCACACAGCTGGTGCAAACATTAAATCCTAACAATCAGTGAATTCCCAGACACTGCAAAAGCCACCAAATATACTGATTTAAATCTTCTGAATAACTTCTCATACGCTTGCCAAATAGTCTATGTTCATTTGTATATTGTACCATCAAATCCTACAAGACTTTTTTTGTTGATGCCTCACACTCTACCATTGTTATGTGATCTCTAAGACCTGCACATGTGGCTGAGGAAGAGAGAATCAGTTGAGAATGATGATTACTGAAGACGTATCTCCTGAGGCTAAACCAGAAACATCAAAACAAAGCCTACAGCTACTTTTAAAACAGTAACACTTACCTTTTATGAGAGAGGGAGAGACTAATTTCTGACAGAAGAAAAGGCAGTCACTACAGTCATAGAGAAAGATTACTTTTTGATTGGCTCATGAAACACTTTACTTATGATTTAGACAGCACATCATTTATCTTAGGCCAATAGAAGCCAGTAGCCATCCAAGAAGTCCACACCAATTGTTTCAAAGTACAATTACAGGGATTTTAGTGGCAATGCATGGTGTTTTTTTCGCTTTGATGGGACAAAGAAAAATCAATCTCCCCAAGACACTTCTGTTCTCTTACCAGTATTACATTTCACTTCTACCAAGAAAAGATTTTTTTAAATTAAGCTCTACTTTTTTCATACTGCCTTGTATGTATAAATCCAGACTACCAAAGTATTTGTCAGTCAGAACAAATACCTACATATAGATGGCAGAACTTACCTGGTTATAGTGAGTTTCACAATAAGCCAGTCCTTTTTTCTCATAGTGCCGGTGCCCCAAGAACGGCTTCTCGCATTTGGCACAAACAAAATGCTGTAAAAGAAAAAGTCATTCAGTGGCAGGTAAAGCAACTTCTTCAACACTGGGGAAAGACTTGCATCTCTGGCTGCAATTCACGGCTCAATGCAAGAGACTTCACATTTTAATGAAACTCAGAAAAATGGTGAGAAGAAAGAGGAAGTATTTAGTCTATGGTAATAATTAGTTAATTAAGCATTCTTCTAATGCTTAATTAGCATTAGTAGAACACCTGTTGAAAGCATAAGCATGTTGCTTCTATACTGATAGACTGGTAGACTGTTATCTTGCTTGTTTCAGAGACGAGACCCAAGAACATAAAATACGGTTGGCATGCATGCATTTCAAATCAGCAATAGCACCCCCTTCACAGCTCAGCCCTTAGGAGGCTTAAATCACTAAACACATGGATCACCAAAAACTTCAGGGCATGCTGTGACAAGCCAAAAGTTATATAAACAATGAGCTGAAAAGGCTTAAAAAGCAAGAATCATGATGTCTCTGTCTACATCACAAATTCTAACATTGTTATGACCTTGTTAAGTGGGGGTAGACAGGATGTATCAAACTCCAGTAAGTAAATGCTAACCAGTAAGCCACATCTGCAAGAATCTTTTTAATGCAACTTTTTTGCATGAATTCATACCAGACAGGGATCACCAACATCTATAGCTTCCAAACAGCACTAGCCCTCTTCCAAAATGCCTTCTGAAGGCATCTGAAGAGGCCTCACCTCAACATGCCACTGTTTTCCCAGAGCATTGACCACTCGTCCCTCAATGGGCCTGCGGCACGCTCCACAGATGGGGATTCCCATCTTGTCATGGCAAGGTAGGCAATACAGTTCTCCCTTCAGTTCCCGGGCCTCAGCTGTCAGCTCCTTCCTGAAAATATAAACATATTCCTGAAATAAGAACTCCAAGTGAAGCTCTTTAATGTCTGAGATGAACATTTAATATCTGAGATGAAAGTTTAGTCTTTGAAAGACTAAACTTGAAAACAGACACATTTTGGCCACATTCATGCTATAAATAGTGAGACATTAAATTACGTTAGTGAAATACAGTTATTGTCAATTCATTTTTATAAGCTTTCTCAGTTTGACAGACAAGAGAACATATGTGGAATACCATGTCTTAATATGGCTAGACACTCTGGCAAAAATATGAGCTATACCTACACGGAGCTGTGCAATGTCATATAATTGAGCTGTCTTTGAATGCCATAGCTCAGGTGCAAGGACTGTTTTAGCAGTGCTCAGTACAGAACAACTTACCTTATTCCTCAGCAGTGTTATCCATCCTAGGGGAGTACTGTGCTCCAACTATACCACCTTCATGAGAAGCAACTCGGACAGGAATCAGTACCGTACTGGATTGTACCAGACAGACATACAGCTCTTCAAAACATTTTTTTCTAACCAGAAATGCAAGGTCAAACTATTTTGAATACTCTGTCAAAAGTCATGTTTGGACAACGCTATTATTGTAATCTTGATATAGCCTTTGAGCTAAGTTCATACCAAGGAACTGTTTTCACTGTCAGTATAAAAATGGTGTTATTTGAGCTTAACATAGAAGAACATCAAACAGCAAAATCAAACAACAATTTTTCTATGCTTTCCTAATTCCTTTTCCTTTTTCTCCTAGAATTTGTTTGATAATGTGAAGGCAGTTAACTTCAAGCCCTGGAAAGGACTGCATTACTGACTATACTGTTTGTCTAACTCTTTTGTTGTCAGGGGTTAGAATATGAGAACATACCCACAGTGGGTGCAGTTAAAGTGATCGGGATGGTAGGAATCATTCCTGAACATCAGAGGTTGCTCATCAATTATCAGGTGACACTTCTGACAGATGTACTTTCCCAGTCCCTTAGCTTTTTCACGGTTATGGCATGGTCTGCACAGATGCCTAGTTGAACAAAGGAAAAACAACGTTAGTAAATTCTGCCCCTCAAAACAAAGTACTTGTGTCTTATTAAAGTGTCTTATTAGTTCAGACTAAGCATCATTTAATTTAGTGTCCTGTCTTTAACACTGGGTGCACAGGAAAGAATACATGGATAGAGCAGGCACAGAATTATACCTCCTTTGAATACTCCCCTAGCATTCACTTATCTATACTGCATGCTTTATGAACTTGAGTATTTGTATTTCTTATCCTTTGATGATTATTTTCCATAGATTGTCTAATCATATTGTAATCTATATAAACTTGTGGCATCCACATCATACTACACCAAAAAGCAAACATCTCAACTACACAACGCATGAAGAGGCATTCCCCTTTATTTGTATCTGCTGACTTTATGTCTTCTAGTTCTTGTATTATAGGCGACAATAAATCCTTAATCAATAATCACCTTTTTCATGCCACTCAAGATTCACAGAACTCTGTCACATCTTGTTTCAGTCTTCCCTTCCCCAGTCTGAAAAGTCCTCGTCTGTTCAGTTGTTCCTCACTGAGAAGTGTTCCGTATCTACAATCATCTGTCATTCTTCTACATCATCTTTCCAGTTCTGCTAGGAGCTTTTTGAGGGGTAGGTAAGGAAAAACAAGTGGCAACATCCTCTCGCTGTTAGTAACTATGGAACCCTGCCATAGTGGGTTGGATGGAGGGAGTCAAGAAGAGATAATAAAAATCATTGAACCAAAACACGCTGCTAGAATGACTCTACTATGGTTGGATTTCTTAGTCTTTGATAGCTAGGACAAACAAAAGATTCCTGAATTCCAGATCCTCTGTCCATGAACTCCTTTTGTTATAAGTTAAAGAAAACAAAGGAGTATGAAATTTCATGTGGTAAGCATAACTATGTTTCTCTCATGTTCTAGAACAAACATGAAGTGCAGCTCTGTACAGGCACATTAGCCAAATTTCTGGTAGTTGCTTGGGCAAAGACATAAAAGAGACTTCTGAAAAGGCTGGGGGAATCTACCAGTTCTATCCCAATATTTAGAACCTCTGAGGGGAACCTGTTCAGCTTAGTTATCTACCCCTTTGGCAGCAATGCTGTGGGCTGGGAAGAATTTATGCTAAAATAAAGATGACAGCGGAATGATTTCTGCAGGTTTCTTTGTCACAAAACAGCAAGTCTGCTTAATTCCTTTCACTATATCCTATGTGAAATGGAGTTTTACAGGTTATTCTCAAAAGATACCAGGCAAAAGGAAAAATTAAAAAGGGAAGGGTAGATTTACAGCTAAAGTAGTGGGTACATTGCAAGGCGCCTTCTAAAATTCTGCTGTCATGAATCACCCTTAGATCTGTAAAATGGGGATAAGAATACAACACAGATATTGTTATGAGACCTCAAATATTTATGACCCTCAGCTGACAGGCGCCTGTCTAAGTGCTAAGTATCACTATTATTCTCTCCACTTTTTGGGTCCTCCTGTCAGCAAGAGTCTCTCTCCAGGGCTGAAACCACTGTTCTGCCAGACGGAGCCCAGAAAAAGCAGACAGCACCCCATTATAAGGAAACATGCAGCTGTGCTCATCTCAGCATAAAGGCATCAATTTTATTCAGCACTGTCAAATGGAGACTAATTATACAGGGCAGGACACAGGGACCCTGAAGCAAGTGTCCTGAAAGAGACCCCTCTCATTCAGCTGAATAAGAGGCCTTCAGCCATTTGCACTGATAAACTATTATCAACCCCTCCCCATTGAGAAACCCTCTCTGCTGCCCCATAGACCCTCCTCTATTGCTGGCAAAGGGAAGTGTTGGACAAGCTGAGCTGTTACCATAGCAGCCGCCCCTCTTTCTCTCCCCCTTCCCACTCCCACTAGTATGGAATTATCCCATTCTGAAATGTCCTGTTGTGTCTATTAATACCAGACTTCCCCTGAACAATACTTCTCCCCACCCTCCCAAAATAATCAGAGGACTCCAAGGAGTCTGTGTTAAGAGCTTGGAGTTCAGTAGCAGCCTTTAGTAAGCACCGTGAACGTAAGAATATTCACACAGCATACACATATCTGTAACAGCAGCAGCTTCCCCGTGCCAAGGGTTCAGATGGAATGAAGACTGCTCTTCAGTGCTGGGGTATTCTCTCCCCTGCTCTTGTGCGACTGAGCTGATAATGCGCTATCAGAGCTAGCAGGACACTATATAGAGGGTGTCCCTTCTCCACCCTCACCAAGTCGGCAACCGTGTGCTCTTTCTGGAACATCTCATTGTTTTCACCGTTGCTGCTTCTTTTTGGTTTGCTGACACCAGAAGGAGTTCCCTGAGATTTTCTCCAAAAGGACTTCATACCCCACCCACAGGACTGCACCATAAACAGGTAAGAGATCAGCTTCTGTTGGGAGAATAACAAAGGAGCTTTCCTAACAGCACTAGTTCTGGCTGGTGTCAGTGAGGCGGCAAGACACACAGGCTAACAAACATAACGGAAATATTCGAAACTTAAGAACAAGCAACATTTTTAAAAGTTCAAAGAAGAATTTCACTATTCTCACTCTTCTTTACTTCACTCCTCCAAAACATTAAAGCTTTTAAACTTCAGTACTTAATGTCCATCCATTTGTGCCAGGCAAACAGACAGTCATATACTATGATTAGCACTCTCTGATGCTGCTTTGGTGTTCACAAGAAACCAATATTCCTAGTTAAGGGGTGGGAGGCTAAGCAAGAGCAATTTTCAAGAGAATGGTTTCAGTCAGACTGTTTATGATGAAATGTATTTCTAGTGAAAGTAAGGGAACATTCCCATTTGACAAAGCACTACAACCATAATCATAAAAACGCAGAATCAAACATATTCCCAAATCAGAAACTCCTCTAGCTGGGAGTAAGAACAGGAAACTCCAAAAACCTTACCATATACTTCAAATTTATCTACAGTGGCATAAAAACAAAACTGCCTAATTAGCTAGGGTGATTAATTTATGATGAGCCATCCATTTTTGCTGCTTATGAATGGTCACATTAGTGACAGGTAGAGCACATGCTCAAAGGGCAATCACGCTGTGTCTATACTGACAGCCTTGTGGATTGCTATCTCGCTTGTTTTGGAGCAGAAGAGAAACAGGGCCATGAAATATGGTCAATGTGCATGCATTTCAAATGAGCACTGACATGCCTCTTAGAACTCAAGCCTGGGATAATGGCTCACTCCAGAATAGCGCTCTGTTCAGCAATACGTAAATCACTAAATATTCACACAACCCCAAGAGCGCAATCCAAGCGGAAAATATGGGACAGTGAGCCAGACTACTAAAGGAGTTGTTCTGTCTGTGGGGTCAAAGCCTCTTGCACCATATAGCTTTGAGTACAAACTACATATCTTGCGCACTTGGAAAAGTTTCTAGTTTGCAGACGAGTATAACAAGCTTTTTAAGGACTTAAAACATGTTTTTTGTAAGCATATCAAATGAAAAAGAAATAAGTCTAAAAGTCAACATATTCATTTTAAATTGATAGGTTAGAAACAGGAAAAAAAGAGAAGTGCAGCTTTAAATAATAATAAAGGGCCTTCCATACTGAATGCAGTTACAAATAAACAAACAATTACTACTCTTGGTAGCTTTTTGTTGGCAATACTTCAACTCTGAAAACCAGTTCAACACTTAATTCTAACAATACATCAGCTTTTTTTCTTAACTAGTCAAGCACTAGGCTATGATTTTCAAGTCAACAAACAGAATTGTAAAGAAAATAAAATACTTGATCAAAATTTCCTTCTAGATTAAAACTTAAGCAGAATTAGACAGAGACTCATTTCCCTTTTCCATCATTTCTGACAAGATAATGAAAAATACCTCACTTTACCTTCCTCTCAAAAGTAAATGAGTTAACAGCAGCTCTCCTATAAGGACACTCATTTTAAAAGATAGAATCATCAGTTCCGGGCACAGATCCACTGGACTTTTTGATATCCCTCATATCCTCCTTTCCCCTCCACCTACGATATTTCCATGATAGAAATCACTGGGAGAACTCTGACAGAACATTTCAGACTGCTAAACCCCTAATATTTAGTCTCTGCTTACTGCTTCACCTCTTGGAATGATTTAAGTCACTATCATCAAGGCAAAAGATATCCCTCTCTGGTTCCTTACACCATCCTTGCCCCAGCTTTTTAAGCTTGTCCAATCCAGCATTTGCTATTTTTCAGTGGTGTCACAACCAGGTATAGAACAATACTTAGCCATCAGACTGCCTGATCACTGACAGGTGTGTATATGTATAAAGATCACCTCCTTATATCCTTTCTGCAGATGAAAAAAAAAAGATCATCTAGCCAGAATTTCAGTTAGTAGGTACCACTGTAAATTAACAGCCACTAAAAATGTATGGTCTCCTCCTATTCCTCCTTTAATATGTAACAAAAACCCACATATTTAAACTAATTCCATCCAGGGAAGACAAGTACTTAATACAATCATACAGAAATTTCAAGCTCTTGTGTTCAAAAATACTTGTAGATTTTACTTTTTAAGGGACAAATAAACACTAGGAACAACAATTGTGATGTCCTCTGTAAATCCAGAAAACCCATGCAGAAAAGAGCGAGAATTAACTTTCCTTTTGTGCACGTAAGCAAGGGGAACAAAGAGTTACGGTGCATTTTTATAGAATGAGCTATACTTCAGAAAAAAGGGCTATACAGTCTCCCTTGCACACATACTTTAGTAACTCCAAGACAATAGTATGTTGCCATTTCCAGGACTACAAAGAAGCATGCAGCAGGCAGTAGACAATGAGTACCCATACACTCAAAAGTTGAGTTTCTTTTGTGCCATAAACACGTAGCATACACTGGCAATGCATGAAGTAAGAAGGACCCTCTGTGGCCATATGAAGGAATTTCAGCTTCTGAATTTCATTTATTCTCTTCTCTCTCTTCTGTTGAATTTCATCTGAAATTTGACTGTAAACTAAGCAAATTTTGTCCAGAGTGCATTAATCTCTAGCTATTATAGTTTTCTGTCCACCTGAAAGTGACAGCAGTCAAACAAAAGATGGAAATTACCTTGGAATTTTGTTTCCATTTGCCATATTATTGTTCTGTTCCTAACCTGCCATTTCAAGTTTCTCAGTCAGCCACCAATGTCTACAGACACCTGAATAGAAAGGTCTGCTGGGAAGCTAGAGTCAGTGCCTACTGCCTCAAATCAACTATCTAATGATGTAAGATTTCAGCAGAAAGTAGCTTCTGGCAGAGACTGAAAATTCTGTGTTACAGTATCAGTAACTATCTTAAAACCTCAACATCAGCAGAGGGAAAGGGAGCAGCCTGATCTTAAAGAGAAAACACTTTATACATATTATCATTACTGACAAATATACCAAAGGAAAAAACAGATACTTCATAGTTTCCTTACACAAAAAATAAATGACCAAGTCAAAAGGACTTTCTTTCTGTCTTTTGCTATCATTACTTCAGTACTTTTTTTTCCCAAGTGTTTTAAAACCCAGTTTCACTTGACACTGCCTTGGCAATCTCTCTCTCTTTCTGCTTTTTTGTACATTTACTCCATTCCAGCTTTTTTCAGTTTCCTTAGCTACTTACCTTTTAAAAAACGCGTAAATATTATGAAGTAACAGTCAATCAGTACAAAAGAAATGATAAACATAATGGAAGTATTGATGTGAATTCTAATATACCTCTCAGGAAACCAAGAAACAGGCATAGTACTGGAGATTCAGACTTCCTGCCTTTCCCTACTACCTATACTCTGGGATGATAAATGTATAAAAAGCTGTGGGTAGATGCCCAGGAAGTCTAATCATGGTGTTGATACTGTTCAGGACCCTACAGAAAACCACAAGAGTAGCAAAGTATGTCCAGTTTTACCATGCTGCTACTTGAAAAAGCCCCTCAATGAGCTATAGTGGAGCTTAGTAGCTTTTGAGGTAGAAAGAGACAGTCATGTTGGCAGAAGAAACCAGTAGAGAAGGAGGACTTGTTGACAACAACCAACAGCATGGCTATAACTAGTAATGTTTTCCAAGTCAATTAAGTGTGTTTTGCTGTTCAAATCAGATGCTGCTACCCATCTGAGAAATCTTCTTTGCTATTGCACCTAAAAGTGTTTGCCTTAAATACAGGACTTCAGACTAACATAATTTTCACTGTATATTTTCAGGAAACCTGCACTTTTGAGACTTTTTTAATGACACCAATATCACATCTGTCCCACATCCCTTCCAGGAACAATACACGTACTCCAAACTAGGTCACTTTGCAACAGGTATCTGTGTTCAGAGAAGCTGATTCATTTGGAGCTCTTCAGTCCTAACCCAGTCTTTCAAAATTAAACATAGTAATTACTTTCTAGCTGGACATATATTACCCACTTCCGTTTTTCCACAAACATAATACATGAGCATTTAACTACTCTGTCATCCAATAGGTCTCAGCACAGCCTGGATGTAAGTTCATAATCAGCAAGCTAACTCTTTATAGTAGTTCCTTCAACAGAAATTAATGGTCTGGAAAGTCCAACTGAGCAGGAGGTATTCAGAATTTTGTAAGTGCTGCAACTGAGACTGACCTCTCCTATTAAATACTAGTATCAGCAAACATCACTGATTTCCATGTTTTTTGTGTGTTTGTTCGTGATTTTTTTTTTCTCTCCACAAAACCAGGCTCTTTTGTAAGATACTCTCTCAATTCTTTCAGGTTTCTGCTTTGTGCTCCAAACTTCTTGTGAAAAATGAACGGCCCAGCAGATACTTCAAGCCTGCTCTTCAATTGCACAAACCAATCAATTTTCTCTTTGAAAACTTCAGAGCAATGTGGCAAAGAAACACATCTGGAGAACATCTTTTTTGCCACTTTCTATTTCCTGGACTTCATCCTGGCTTTTGTTGGCAATGCCCTAGCTCTTTGGCTTTTTGTCCGGGACCAGAAGTCAGGCACACCTGCCAACATTTTCCTGATGCATCTTGCTGTGGCTGACCTATCCTTTGTGCTAGTACTTCCCACCCGGTTGGTGTACCATTTTTCTGGTAATCACTGGCCATTTGGTGAAATCCCATGCAGACTCACGGGCTTCCTTTTTTACCTCAATATGTATGCCAGTATCTACTTCCTTATGTGTATCAGTGTTGACCGTTTCTTAGCCATTGTGCACCCTGTGAAGTCTATCAAGCTCCGCAGGTCTCTCTATGCCCATTTGGCATGTGCCTTTCTATGGGTTATTGTTGCTGTTGCAATGGCACCTCTGCTGATCAGTGTGCAGACAACAGAGGTGAACAACACAACAGTCTGCCTGCAGCTCTACAGAGAAAAGGCATCACGCCATGCTCTTGTGTCCTTAGCAGTGGCATTCACCCTCCCATTTGTTACTACAGTGACTTGCTACTTATTAATCATCCGAAGCCTGAAGAGTGGGAACAGAGTCGAGAAACACCTAAAGGAAAAGGCTATCAAAATGATCATCATGGTCCTAGTCATTTTTCTGATCTGCTTTGTACCGTATCATGTCAATCGCTACATTTATATTCTCCATTATGATGGGACCAAGACTTCCTGTGAGACGCAGCGTATTCTAGCACTCAGTAACCGCGTTACTTCCTGCCTCACCAGTCTAAATGGTGCTCTTGACCCAGTCATGTATTTTTTTGTAGCAGAGAAATTCCGAGAGGCTCTGTGCAATTTGTTTTGTGGTAAAAGGACTGTAATGGTGCCTCAAACTTACGAGGGTAAGACAAATGAAAGCTCACTAAGCGCCAGATCTGAACTGTGAACATAATTCTTGCCACTGCTTCCACGTAAGAACACTCTTCCACCAAAATCAACCAAGAGAGCAAGCGTGCAGCTATACAGACAAGAGACAGCCCATCCAGAGTCAAACTCATTCCTGAGGAGGGAAGTTCTGTCATTTTGGGGGCATAACAATTAGGAAGAATGCCTCTGACAACAAAGATCACATGGTCTTGTCCTATTGAAACTGCAAACAGGAGCACAATAACAGCCAAACTGATTTCAAAGACCTAACACTGCTGGCTGGATACTGAAGAATTGGGAAGGGAACAAAGAAGCACTTAAACGGACAGCTTGTTCTTAGAAATAAAATTCACCCCCTAGAAATATTAAGTAATGTCTCTGTCTCTGCATAAAGCATACTTTAAAATTTTGTATCATGCCAGCACTAGAGATCCATTCCTGAGGTACCCTGCCTGAACAGATAGCATAGTTGAACCTCTAGTTCAGTTCAGCAAATTCAAAGCATTTATACACCGTAGACAGAAAATTGGTGCTAAATTGTGGCAAGAAGG
>NW_028186389.1:98899-105947 GCF_003343005.1 Rhea americana
AAAAAAAAAAAAAAAAAAAAAAAGTGCACCCAACCAGGACCAGAATTAAGATAGGAGTCATAACCATTAGACTGCTTGCCAGCATTTATTGCTGGAGATGAGCAACAAACATCACACTACCTTTTCTATCTGTCCTTTGCCATGGCCTGAAGGCTTTTTGCAGACAGAAGCCAGGCAACCTTCACTACAGAGCCTCTTTTAGGTAGTTCCTGCAATATATCAGAGATCCTGATAACCATCAAGAAAGAATGGAAAAGGGCTGCTTGGGAATACAACATTCATCTTTACTACATAGAGAATCATAAAATTCTGAACTACTGTTTTAAAAAACTGCAAAGGAGAAAAGTCAGTATATGAAGAAGTGAAGCCCAATTTGCCCAAAACAGATTCCTCTCCTTGAGGTGTTTTATAATTATGTAATTTCTGTGACTTTATCTGCAGTAAATTCATAGTCTTGCTAAATAAGTAGGTTAGAGATTATCTTAACTATCCTCACCGATACAAATTACATCTAGTGAAATACATCTGTGAATAACGGCCTCACTAGGAAAGATCATGTGGTATTATGAGTAATGGGAAAAAGATCTCAAGAGTTTCCAATAATATCTTCTAGAAGAATACTTCTATGCTACGGAGATAGATGTTACTAGAAATCAGAATAGCTGGGTTATATCTTTTATGTATAGATACATATATACATGTGCACAAATCCCTTTTCTATGTTTTAGGAATGAGATCCTTACCTTTCAAGTCTGGTCTGTAAATTACAAAGTCAAACATACTTTATCTTGCTAGCATTGCTGCAATCCAGGCTGCTTTCCCCAGAAAGCACCCCAGGAACCGCCCTAAGTGCTATTAAAACAGCCCAATCTAAAAAGCTTAGGTGTCAAAATAAAATTTATTAAGACCACTTCTAAAATCCAAGGTACAGAAGTTGCATGCAAAATTGAACAGAAAAGGGAGATAGAAAGGGCAACCTGCTGGACAGGGTACCAGTATATAACCTTTCCTTTTCCTTCCTGTCCCTTTTCACCATTCAGTGAGAATATAGATGCCAGGACACTAGTAAGCTTTGCTCAAGATCTAAGAAGGCCTGAAGTTAACTATGAATCATGCAATACTGAATGCTAACTGCTGGATTGTTTTATTTTCTTATCATGATGTGCTTTTTACAAGTATCCTTTTATGTTTTTAATTACTTACTTCTCAATTAAATGCATTAATCAAACTTCAGGACTTATTTTTTTATATTACTGTATATAAAACAAATGCTTTATGAAGACCACAGGAATCTTATACCAAATACGTTTTACTGTAATCCCAGTACTATTCTCTTGGTCTTTTGCTATGCCTTGATCAGCAGCTTACTTGATAAGCAGTCTGCCCAGGATCACATAATCCCTCTGCTTCTCACCTACAGCATTTTGCCTAAAATCCCTTTCTACCCCAGAACCCATTCATAAACTACTACAATTTAATTTTCTGCTTTCTAGTTCACTGGATAAGGAATACTGTTCTTGTTTTTCCATTTTTTAATTGTTCACTCCTGAAAGCTTCTTCTGCACTTTCACAAGCTTTACATCCACGTTTACAACCAACTGATCACTCTCAACATCTCACTGCTATATCAACAAAATACTAACAAAAGCTTTAGAGGTCCTGCTCTTTCTCACCTGCCTGCATTCTTCACAAAACCCAGGTCAGCAAGGGCCACATCACAGAGCTCACACCGGAAACATTCTGGGTGCCAGTTATTATTCATTGCCTTGATAACACGCCCAATGATGAACTCACCTACAAAAGGAAAGCAACACCCTTAGATGCATACACAAAATTGTATCAGAAATCCCGTGCCTTTCATCATTCTTTAGTTTTAATTCCACAAGAACTACTATGCTCTTAACTTTGGAAGAAACAGTTCTTCCCACAACCAGAATACAGTAAATTACTGCTGATATCATGCTTTGCTTCTATCTAGAATTCCTGCTCCTTAAAATACACAACAATCCCAACACAGGGCTGGATGTCAGTGCAATGAGAGGACTTCACAGCAGTGCAGTTATACCCCTGTTGCACTGACACAGATACGTAAACTGAAAAGAAGACAATGCTAAACGAAGGGCCATTCCACTTAACATCACAGAAAATCCATAGCTGTATGGATATGTATTTGGAAATCTTACCACATTCCCCACAGCAAGGGGCAAACAGCATCTGAAAGTCATGCTCACAGTATTTCCGACCTTCAAACTGCGAACAAAATGAGAGAAAAGTCCCCATGAATGAGTAAGCTCCTCTTGGTTCTGACAGTTCAGCACTACTATTTGGTTGAAATGAGCAATTGGTCAAGGTCAGTCAGGCATTTCCCGTCCTAATTCCCTTTTTACCTGTTTTCAACTCTCAAAGATTTTATCAAATAAACTTTACTTTCCAGATATACTTTCAACCTCATGGTGGATTTGCTTAGCAAATGGTTAAATCAATGGTAACATTGCTATAAGAGATTTAAAAACTCAAAGAGTCCAAAGTCCTTTCCTACAATTTGCTTTAATTTTTTGCTTTAATTTTTTATTCATGTCATTCAGAAATATTTGTCTTGTGTAAGGCTAAAACTCACTGCAAATTAAGAACACAACATGTTTAAAATAATGTGGTATTCAAAATACATGCTTGCAAATGTTCTGTAAAAAGATTTAAATCCCATTTTTAAACAACTCCACCAATTTCAGTTGCAAAACCGGAAAAGTTTGATACAAAATATCTAAAAAAAGCCAAGATACATTCCAGGTTTTACAGGCTTGTATGTCAGATCTTTTCCTGTTCTTTTTCTAACAAAAAAGAACAGGCAATTGTACAAGACAGAAAGTAGGAAAAATTCCTAAAGTTACCTTCCTCATTTCCCCCCCCCACTATGTTTTTCAGATCTTTCTCAGCCAGCTTCCTGGTACAGTTTTAAAGATGTCACTTATACTTGCTCAAACCAGCTGAAGCTTACCCTTACAAGCTGTGGGGTGCTATGGACCTGACATTTAATTGAAACATCTATTCTCTTGAGTATATCTATTTAACTTGGGAGAGACAGGCAGTGAAACAAATGATGTTGATAAAGAATGTCACTTAATCCTGAGAGAGCTTGAGTACCTTCAATTTTTATAGACTAGTTAAGAGCCTCAGACATGCAGCATTATATGGAATAGGGCTTATAATTCAATTACTCAAACAGCTTTCCATAGGTTTATAACTACCGTGGCCTCACCTCATAAAAGAGTCCATCTGGGAACTGACGAAAACACTGAGCACAGACGAAGCAGTTTTCGTGATAGAGCTCCCCATTGCTGTTCACAATCCTCTCTGCAGGATCAAACCGAGCCTGGCAGCGTTCACATACTGCATTTGCAAGAGCATCAGACATATTACTGGACCAAAGAAAAGAGAAAGATCATGAGCAATATTACAGCCAGTCATATGAGTGTACTCATCCAAATTGCCCCAACGCCAGTGACATCACATTTCTATTGCATTTACCTCCCTTTTACATGAAAAAAGAACAGCGAATGAGTCATCTCAGCACTGACATCAGTTAGAAATAACATCCTAACAACTTGCACAGGGAAGGCAGCATCCTTGTAGAAAAATGAACTCATTTTTCAATAGGCCAGCTTACCTACTGCACATTTTTGGCCACTTCACCAGTCAATTCACTTCACCAATGAATGCCATTATGCCGACTTGCTCATAGCACGTATCAAATATCCACTAGTTAAACCAAACTGGTAGTTCTGACAGCAGCAAATCCAATGAATCCTGACTTCTCTGGATTTCTGGTCTCCAGACGTACTCCAGTGAGGTTTCTCTGAGGTGCAGTAAGCACTGATCTCACACTGCAGTCTCCCCTTCACTGAAAAGATTAATGAAGCCTTTCTCCTCTACCCATAAGCTTACACACACGAGTCATAGGAACTTAATCACATCCAGCACCTCCACCTTCCTGACAAATTAGCTGAAACTGGCAACAGGTTAAAAAAGTCACAGAAGCGAGAAGTCTCCCTGGCTGGCTAGGCAAATACATCAGCTTCATTTCCTCAGAAAGTGAGGCTAAAAAAAACCCAAAGCCACACTTGCAAATCTTGCAAAGGACCATTTCCTCTTTCTCTCCTAAAGCAGGGGACAACCTTAACCTCTCTCACAAAATTTTCATACTTGCTGTCACATAATCTAAGTTCTGAACATATTAGCAGAATGTCATTTTAAAATCCTATATCACATGTCCAAATGGTAAGCAAAATATATGCAAAGCAAAGAGTCTGTTTCCTGTTGGAATCAGATCTTTCTTTTAACCTCCAAAATATCCAATAATATAAAAATTTAATATTGTTTCACTTTTGAATATAGAAGGACTATCTTATGCCTTCTGAGCTACTTCCAAAATCTATACTACTAGAAAGATAGCAGCTTTATACGTGGAAGAATAAAAAATGTCCAGCTTATCAATGTCACTGGAATATTTGTATAATAGTTTTCTTGAACTACATAATATATAGAAAATAAAGAAGGCTTGGTTTAAAACAGCTCTTCTTTCTTTTTATATACAAATCTATTTAAATGGGTCCCTTTTACACACTTTGAACAATGATGATTCTGATTTCTGTTTCAATGTTAAAGAGTAAAGACCTTTAATTGTAGTAAAGCACTGAATTTCCTTTGCCAGTGTTTTTCTACAACCTGACATCCTATTTTCCACACCTCTTTCAGGATAATAATTCAACAAGCATATTTCAGTAGCAGAAGCTTCACTTTCCTCTGGTCAGAGGCATTCTTACAAAAACACACTATAGTTTGCAGTCCAGTGCCTTGTGCTCAGAGCAGAACTAGAATGAGCAAGCGGTAATATTGGCAGTAGCCCCCTATTCTGCAGACAACAAAACCAGGCCTGTGCTGCAGCTGGCTCAGCTCAGCTGGATGCATCGCACCTGCGGTCTGCACTAATACTCTGGGCTGTGGCCTGAAGTAACCACTCAGTGAAAACACACCTGCCTTCTGCCACAGCAATTCCAAGGACGACAGGGGTGCGTGCGTGTCTGTGTTAATAGGTTCTGAGGTCAAAAATGGAATACTGATTTAGTAAAATCTATTATAACTTGTTCCTTCACTGCAGTATGAAGGAGCTTTAAACATGGACATGAACCAGAACTATGGACAAACAGGAAATCACGTAACTTTGTAAACTAGGAATCACAGGTTAAAGAAATATTTCTATTTTGCCAAGTAGCAAAGGAATAAGTCAATACAAAATCATTTGTTCACAGCAAAGCCCAGAGATCCTTTTTTTAATTGAATCAGCTTCATTTTCAATCACCATTTTCAGCTAAATGCACCAGAACTTGAAAAATGTAATCTCTCCAACAAACAAAATGTTCCCACTTGAAGAATTTCATGCCTGAATTCCAAGACTTGAGCTAAACAACGTGGCCATGATTAAGAAAGCCTGATGCTAACATCAGTGAAAAAGCTAATCTGGGTTATAGAAAAAACACAGAAAAATCATTTCAATGAGTCTCATAGGTTTCTACATGACAGCAGGTATTCTGCTCCACACGCTAACAACAAAGCACGATTTACTGCTTTTTTGTTGCAGTTTATAAACATGAAATTATAAAAATCCTGAACTTGTTACTGTGTACTTCATCAATAGCTGGGGAACAGTACCCATCACTGCCACTGACCAACTACCTGCTGATTTAATTCTGCAAGAGCAGAACCGCTACAGCTTTGGCATTAGACAACCGCAGTATGCAATACCAGCCTGCAATCAGAAGCCATGTTCCTCTATATGAAAGAGTGCAGGTTCACTATCTGGAGAGATTCTGCCAAGAGTAAAATAGCTGTGTTGGCAAGAAATATCTGGAAGATGTAGGGCCTGATTCATAAGAATAAGCTTGTCAGGAGCCTCACATCCAAAAACAGTGTTTGAGGGCTGTTGAGACAGCAAACCTTTAATTCCAAACAATATAAAGTATGTTAGAAAATTAAAATTGCCAATGGAAGTCAAAAGCACTAATATTCTGTGTTCTCATTGTCTTCTGTTACCATAAAAAACAGCTCTGGATTTAACGTGTAACTCAGAAAATCAATTCACCTCACTCACCTGTTAGAGCAGAAAAATGTTATGAGTTGCAGGAATTTATTTACTGCAATGCACAAAGCATGTACATAATAGCCTTCTCAATGATGCAAAACATCCAGCTCCTAGCTACAGAAGTTTATTCAAGACATTCCAATACTGTAATAACATAAAGGCTGTGATGTATAATAAAATATCAGTAACAATTTTGCTAAAAAATATAGTACAAACACTTCCAAGATTTGGAAATGGGAAACAAAACACATTTGAGCTAGAAGAACTTGGCTGACGCAGACAAGATTTCCTTAAAAGTTTTAAGAAAGATGACTGTGATACAGCCCGAGTTGTCCAAGAAATGCCATACTGCAAATGAGCTTGTAATAGTGACTTGTTAATCATACATGAAGAAACTACTAGTTCAGGAAAAAAAATTATACAAAAAAAAACTGTACATAAAATTACACGAAGTTTATATGAAAAATCTGTACACAAAATTACACAGTTTAAACACATGTAAAGGCATAAAATGTCTATCACACGCTCAAGCAAGTGATCTATTAATAAGGATGCTCACATTAGCACAGACAATCTGTATTCCAGTTTTCAGTCCAAAACATTTGTTCCCAAGTAGTAGGACAGTGACAATGAATTCCACTCCAACCAGCTAGAAACAAAGCTAATTGGACTGTTGCCAGCAGGTCGAGGGAGGTGATCCTGTCCCTCCACTCAGCCCTGGGGAGGCCTCATCTCCAGTACTGTGCCCAGTTCTGGGCTCCCCAGAACAGCAGAGACATGGAGCTACTGGAGAGAGTCCAGCATAGGGCTACACAGATGATCAGAGGGCTGGAGCACCTGCCCTAGGAGGAACGGCTGCGAGAGCTGGGCCTCTTCAGCCTGGGGAAGAGAAGACTGAGGGGGGATCTGATC
>NW_028186389.1:106057-119089 GCF_003343005.1 Rhea americana
AGGAAGCTCCGCCTGACCGTGAGGGGGAATTTCTTCACTGTGAGAGTGACGGAGCACTGGGACAGGTTGCCCAGAGAGGCTGTGGAGTCTCCTTCTCTGGAGATCTTCAAGGCCCGCCTGGATGCAACCCTACTAACATGCTCTAGGTGACCCTGCTTGAGCAGGGGGGTTGGACTAGATGATCTCCAGAGGTCCCTTCCAACCTTACTGATTCTATGATTCTATGAAAAGAGCACTCTTTCATTACCAGCTGGCCAGTAAACCTGCTCTGAGGCAGGTTCAGAAGTAGAATTCAAAGAAGAGAAAAAATTCTTATGATTAAACGTTCCAGGGTGAGCTGGGAAACAGATGGTCAAGAAAATAAGAACATATTACAATAAAGCACAATTTATCATCTCCCAAACCAAAGAGATATTGTTCACTATTGAGGTCTTCTGAATTAACGCTATGGTTTTATAAGATAAGCTAATTGCATAAAAAGGTTCAAGTTTCAGTTTTCATCTAGTTTCATGTCCCCAGTGCTAGAGAACAGCTGAAAGAAGAACAATTGAAAAGTTACAGAGATTACCTTTGATGCAAAAGGCATCCTCAGAACTGTTTTCCTAGTACACAGAAAAGCTCAGATGGTCAAGCATTTCCAGGCAAAACCCATTTACCTTCTCTCCTGCCCCCCCTTCCTCTAGAGAAGCTGTGAATTTGCAGCTGCTTGGGGAGCGTAAACTTTCTGTTCAGGTTCCTTCTATTCTACAAATAGTTTGGCTGCTGCTGCTTGTATTTATAAAATTATTGTTCTCTGTCTCAGCTATAATACAGCTAATGTTTGTTGGGGACAGCTATACAAGAGACAACTAAATCATATAGCACTCCCTAACCTAGTGTTCGCAATAATACAAACCAGCAGCAGTAGACCTTTGGTAATCATAACTTGAATTTTACCTCTCCATTGCCTTTTCATTTGTGACTTTGCATCTATTTTTAAGACATTTTACTCTTTTGCACTCAAATTAATGTTTGACACTTCAACATTGCTCTAAAGGCATGACTTTCCATTCATGTCAGAGTTCTATTTTCATATATGCTATAGTTCCATAATCTCCCTAAACTACACACCTGTGCGTCCTTTCCCTTGTGCTAGAGCAAGCACTGATTCAACTGGATCACTGTTAAAATTCACCAAGGCTGAGGGAGGATAATTTATTTCAGAGCAGTTCTATGATCTAGCCTACCAGATTACACAAACACTTGTGCCAGCAGCACACGTAGAGGAAGAGTGAGACTAAAACCATCCTTTTGGTGGTCATGCTCATAATGACCATGAAAAGATTGGCCTACTGTGTCAACCATAAGATATTTAGATAAAAGTCTTCCCCACAAAGGACAGCACCAAATATGGAGTGCTACTTGCGTTTTAATTACTGATTTTTTTTGCATGCAACGCAGTAAAATACAAAATCCTCCTCTGTTTTAACAATAAGCTGATAACACAAAGACAGGAAAGGCTATTAAAACACCACTAGCAAAACATCCTGAAGTTCTCCAGTCCTGTACAAACCCAACAAAATACCAGTGCTTGAACAACACATTTTCCAGTCTCTCTCCATTATACCCCATAACTTTAACTAATGTTCTTTCTTAAAATATCTAATTTACATAAATAGGTTATTTACCATTATAATTAGCAGTGGGTTCCTCATGCTGTGACTTTTCAGGACTATTTATTATAAAGTATTAGCATTGCTCTCAAGTTGGAAAAAAAATCAACATTCTTTATATGAAGTAGAAGTTAATTAGGAGACTTATTTTCTGCTACTGGTACAGTTGCTGTGGAAATATTTGAAAGCATTGCACCTTACATCACTAAAGTCAATATGGATTTACCTTCTACAGATAATAGTTTCAGATATATTCTGTCTATTAAACATCATATTCCTATATGGTCCACCAGTAAAAACCATTGTTTAGATAAAATAACACAATATGATAGGATTTACATAGTCACTTGTAGTGTATATACGTGCACACATATATGTATAAAATAGTGAAAGTCAATAACCTAAAAAACTACCACTGCTTGCGTATATCTTAATTCCCAGTAGCCAAGATAAAAATTAGAACACTCCTGGAGGGGGATTCCTACCTACTCTGTAGCATGGTTAAGGGTGTATGACTTCAAGTCCTTAACTTTGACAAAGATTTAAAAAAAAAATCTTTCTGGGACAATACTGGACTATGATTCATTTAATAGATAATGACCAACACAAAGAAAAAAAAAAAGAGGAAGTGTATCAGATCATGACCACCCCTACCATTTTTCCAAGATCTCTTCACTTGAATTCACTCTTTTTCTGGAAAGCTTTCTCAAAGTAGGTCAACTTTGTTTTAAGGGATGTTATCAGGTTATATAATTTTTTTTTAATTGTTATTAAAGCATTCAATTTTATTACACTCATAAAATGCCAAAGAAAAAAAAATCCTATTCGGTCAGTGTATGATTCCTTGTGCATTTGATAATACTATGTGCATAGTTTAACTTCTCCTTCTGCTTACATGGTATTTTCCATTTACTTCCTATTTAAATAGTTTTTAGTTAGCTAAATAACAAGTTAATACTGTTTCTTTCAGCAGATCTCCCTTCACTATGTAGCCCCCAAGTTCTGAAAGAAATAAGCACATTTACTTTTCATTTACTAACCGAGAACAATGGAAATTAAGAAAAACATACAAATGCAGCTTTATAGGCACAATGTGGAGAAAAGTATTTGTAGTTCCTCATCACTCCTTGGCCTACCAGCTACAGTCATTTGCTATTTGTGGGAGCCAGAGGTTGAGAAAAAGATCCCACTCCTTCACAGGTTGCAGCTGAGAACAGAGCACAATGTCTGCATGGTTAGCGTGCAGGGGAAACTGCCATCATGCAGATGCCTGAAACCAGCAGCAGCAATGCAAGTCCATTGGCAGTCACACAGAAAAATGTCCTATGCAACAGGTATTCAGCACTCCCTTTCAATGGAAGGTAATGCTTACTTCCAATATAACCACAAACAAAGTCAAATATTTAGCAGTGTCCACTTAACCTGGGGAAATATCAACAAGAAGTGTACACGTTTTAAACAGATTATACATCTGACACCAAAAATACCCTTCGATTTTCAAGCATGTACCATTTTCACATCTATTTCTATTAAACAGATAAATGTTTCTCGTACTCCATTATCTGAAAGGAGCTAAAATCTCTCTGTAGCGCTGTTTGTTTACTGGTACTGATAAGATAGATCATTCCCAAACGTGTTCATAACTATCATCAGCTAGTAACAACACTGCTTTTGGATTACAGCCATTTGCCTGAAGAAGGGATAAAAACTACCAGGACTTTTTGAGGTAGAAGCAAAAATTATGTGTAGCTCAAAAACTGTGGATAAAACACAAGTCACTCGGGTGGCAAAATTCCATGGCAGATTATAATCTTCAGCTTGGACACCTGCTGAATAAGAAGTCTTAATAAGTAGCTTTATGTTTTCTTTGTTTCAAAAACTATGATGTGAAAATGTATTCGATTTACATATCTAGAGAATTCTCTCCTAAATCACTCTGGCACCTGCAAAAGTTATTTCTTTCCATCCTGCCTGGCTTTATTAAAAATTCTGCCAGCATATAGTTTATATGCAAGTACATGCCGTGTCATCACAGCAATATATATGCAGCCTATCTGCTCCAACACAACACATTATCAGCACCTCAGGTTTCTCCCGTCTAATGCTACCTCTAAGTCTAGACATGCTTGGCTTCAGAGCTAGCTCCCAGTCACACTTCAGTCTTCCTAGGCTACAACTTACTGAAGTGCCCAAGGCCAACAGAGAGCATCTGGAGAACAATTATTGTCAGCATATGTATGTCAGCACAACCCAGGTCATCTCCTTTAGCAGCCTCGTGCAGAAGTTTAAGTTTAAAAAGGGAGACCTCTCGCATATAAGCATTCTTCCAAACACCAAGCTCCCGCTCCTAAATCTAGCTGACATAGAAGGCAAACTGGAAATAATGTAGCTGTCTTGCTGACAGCACTACAAACGTGACTGTTCAGAAAAGGGCTTTCTTCCTGCATAGCGAATCAAGTTATGTCTACTTAAGATAGTGTTTTAAACTCAGATTTTAAAAAACAAGGCTTGGAAAAATATGTCACATTTACAAATTCAGACAGCAGGTTCAGCTACCACAGGAAAAAAAAAGTGCCTTCACCTCTCTCTGCAGAGATGAGTTTTACATGTTACAATTAAACAGTTAACTAGCTGAAAGTAAATTATATTTTGAAAATGTGAGATGACTATGCCTCAGCATTTATCTACTCATGCTTCTCATCTTCAGTTGACACACTGCTTTTCTGTTAAGTGTCACTGTTCACGTTACTTCATTGTTTTTCAGTGCTTACTTTCTCATCTCTCACCAGCTCCTTGTAATACTCACTCTTCCTGAACAGCATCCTCTCCTCTCAACGGCATTGAAATTTATTTCACTGTCCTCTTACTTCTCTCCGTGCTTACTTCTCATACACTCACACTTTGTACAGGAAAAATTGAGAACTCACCCACTACCAAACAGGTAAAAAGAAAAGACTAGGGAAGAGTGTGAAGGTAGGAGTTCTAGTGAGCGTTCAAATTGAGAAGCCAGCCCAACTGCTGAATTATGAGTGAGCACCAGGTCTTCCTCCAGCTAAGAGGAGACTTAAACCCAAAGCCTTTGACTGCTAGGAAATCTCTCTCCTGCATGTTCACTGATCTTCCCAGGGACTCGGATTTTGCATCCCACACCACTGCTCAGAATTCTTCCAAAATGCAATACATTAAGCTTTATTTAATTCCTGTTAATTTCTCTCCTGCCCCAAATTAACCTCAACGATAACTTTTTAACTTTTCTTCAATTGAGAAGAAAATTAAAATTTTAATCAGAAGTATAGAAAAAGTAATGAACAAATCAAGCAAAAGAATTGTCTGGGGAGAGACTTAAGAAGCTTTGTTCCACACATCCTAAGTAATCTCAAAAAGCAGCTATACTAGAAGCTTAATTATCCGACACACTGGAGTTATTTACAGCATCTAAAATCAACTAGCCAGTTATTAACAGTACAGATGAAGAAACGTGCTACTGAACTCTTAAGATCAAAGAGACAGCAAAAACCAATCAGCATTTTGAAAAATTACTATATTTCACTCTATTTCTTTATTCTTACTGTACATAAATACTTCACCATTAACAAGACTAGCAGTAATGCTGGGTCTGAAAAATCCTGTGCAGTCCTTCAAAATGGGAAAGATTCTCCATGGTTGCTTTCCTGTTATTGTTAAAAGCAGAAAGCTTCCTTGCCAGGGAAGTCCTTCCCTTCATACATTACTTGGAAATGAAAATAAACAGACTTCACCCTGTCTGCTTGTGTGCAGTCAATTCCCCATTTAAATAAAAGACAAAAAAGCCAAAAAAATGAACAAATCTTGGAAAATGCTTCAACAATACCATTCCCTTCATCTTGGAGACATACCCATGTATCCCAGCTGCTGTATCTGTCCTGTTGCTCAGGAGTGACCCTGTGCCACTTAGCCGATCCTGCCGGCGTTGATAAAGTTTGGAGGATGCCAGCCCCTGAAGTCTCAGGCCAGCCATGGCACCCAATGCCACTGTGAAGGGGAATGTAGAAAGACAACTGGAGAGAGCACCAGCGATAATGATATTTCTATGAGTCACCTTCCTTTTGGGAGTTTCCTTTACATTTCAAAAGTGCTAAAGCAGGATGGATAGACTCCTGCTCAAGCATTGTTTCTTCATCTAACATTCTTTTACAGTCTTAAGGATCAGACAACCTCTTTCCTGTATCCCACTAGTAGTTACCTATTTAAGCCAGCACACTAGGAGTCTGCATCAGCAGTTCATTGTGTTAAGACTTGCATTATGTATCTTTATAAATTCCATCATCCAGGAGGTAAGATTAAAAAAAGACACCTCAGTCTTCACATAATTAATCCACTGAAATCAGTAAGACTCGCTGATGAAAGCAACAGAGAAATACAGAAAATAGATTAGACCTTGACAACAAATGCTTTAGTTTACCACAGATCAGTATCTGTTCCTGGCAACTCTTAAGTTGGCTCCCTGCAGGCTGCTGCATCAGGCAACATATTAAGGATACTGCAATCAAGAGAATTATTCCTTCCATTTGGATAAAGCACACTCCAGGAAACAAAAATGTATAGACTTTTACTCTCCAGATACACACTATTTTGCAGAAGTCGCATGCTGTGGAGGACTGGGAAGCAGAGAAAATGAACATACTTGGCATTCCAGCCTCCAGAGCTCTTTCTCTGCTGAGAACTGAATATGGCTTTCAAACAGTTCTGCTTTCTGCCACTTGCCCTCCCCACCCACCTCTGCAAGAAGGGAACAGGACCACAAGGCACAAGTGGCTCAGGGTGGGGGGTTAAAAAGAGTAAAAATTTGAGAATACAGAAGTCACTTTTCAAAGAGAACAAAGGGAAAAGGGTGGAGGGTGATGGGAATGGCTGAATCAGTGTCATCTGATCAGTACTGCCATGAAAAACGACTCAAGAGTCATTACAAACTAATTATTGTTATTGTCTAAGTTATAGAAACAAAGGATTTTGTAGTATAATGATGAAGTATTGTATATTCCATGACTACAATTTGACAGGCAATAGGGGAAAAAAGAGAGAGCAGTAAAAGTGATGATTTCATAATGATTAGATGAGTGTTAATCAGCAGAGATCCTTTTTACCCTTTAAGAGGAAACATAAGGGTTTACTGGTATTCAGCAAAACAGGCACATATAGAGAACCTCATCATTTCAAAAACTAGAAATCAGTAATCTCGACATCTACAATTCAGCCTATGGTTCGCTGAGAGTTGTTTGGATACTGACAACAACCTGCAGTATCATTTTGTCCCAACTGCATTTGCCCTTTTTCATATCTACTATATGACATGAATAAAAGGAAAATAAGAACAAAAATGTCCTCCAAATTGGGGATTTTTGCTGATCATTTAAACGTTAGATATTTCAGCTCTGGCCACCTCAGTATCAATTAAACAGTTTAAAATAAATATTAGCTTTTTCGCCTCTGATAAAAAGCAAAATATCAGATCACCAAAACATTAAATCACTTAAGCAATCTAGCTAAAAGTCTCTTTCTCCCTCAAATATCCAGCTTTCACTTTTCTTGCTCCTATGACATGGTTTCATTGGTTTCTGAATAACCAATCTTCCACAGAGAGGTATGATTTTCATCAAGATGAAGGGATTGGAAGGAAAAATACCAAAACAATAACCACTCTATCTTCCTATTCCTCAAAACATATGCAAGCTCACTCATACTCCTCTCTTGCTGCCTCATAGGTAAAGAGTGCAAATGCACAGTTTTCCTTTCTCTCTTGGCAGATAACTTTTAAGAGACAGGGTTGATGCCAGACTCTTATCGCAGGTTACTTTCTGAGCCAAAGCGGAGTAGAAAGCAGCTAGACTTCTTCTAAGCATTCATTAGTAGTTCCCTTATGAGAAGCACCTCTAGGTCCTCAGAACAGACCTTTAAGGACTTTTCAATAAGTTAAAATTAATCTAGAGTCTCAGAGAGCAGATTCAGATGGATAGGTAGCAAGACTGAACAGACATTCTTTAACCCAGAAAAATAGAAGTAGCTGCTCTTAACTCAGGCAGACGAGACATCTGATAGTTTGACGCTTGTAGTTTCTAGTCTGTACTAAGAACCCTTCTTTGTATTATCACCCTTTATACTCTATCCTATCATCCTTCAAATCACTCTGCTTGCAATTACATCATAAAATAGACTGCATGCACAGCACCAGCTCCTCTCCCAAATTAAAAAGCCTATAGTCAGCTACTGGCCTAATACTTTCCTGGAAAATAATATATTCTTATTTCTTACCTCAACTGGATTAGGAACAATCAATAAGCATATCTGTAAATGCAGCTGTTTTTCTTTTGTTGACTGCAGGAAGTACATAGGCGTATCCAGATCCCAATTAGGCCAAGTATAGCGATGACAAAGATCTCTCACAAAAATAATGGCCTGAAATGTGCACTTAAAGAACTTTTTCTTTTAGGCTTTGTATTATCTTTAAAGTAATTTCTAAAGTCAAAATGTAGAACAACATAGGCATTTTTTACCTTTTGTTTTCTAATCAACACCGCAGCAGTAATTATCTTGGAAGTAATTATCTTCAACTCTGTTTTATTTTCTGCTTTGGGTATTTGATAGCACTTTGTTTCTTTACTGACATGTCACAGTTCCTCTTTCATAGGAACAAGTCCATCACAACCAGAAAAGAAAAAAAGGGCAAAACAGCCAAAAAAAAAAAAGGGCGGAAAAAGCCAAAAAAGAAAATAAGGTGTCAGAAAAAATGCATCAAATATAAGTATAGAACTGGTCTTTATTTATTCATTATAAGGAGGTACTGTGGTAAACTTCTAAAAGCACCAAAATCACATAAATTTTGTTTCTCAGTTTTGCTAAACACATAAAGAGAGTGCTTAGAACACATTATTTTTTAACGCATAATACTTTTTTAGAGACGTTCGCTTCCAAACGTAGTTAAGCAACAATAAGCTTAGCAAAATATACAGAGGAACATTTCTCTAACTTCTTTCTGTTTTATTATCTTTGGACAATAGTTGGAACAGGTATGTTCAAATATGAAAGTGATTTTTTAAAAAGTTAATAGCATGCTACAGACTACTCTTGAAAGCTAAGGACTATAACAGCCACATTACAGTTTGGGTACAGAGAAATAAAATAGCTCAGACAAGGTATGGCAGTCAGAATTATTATTTGCAAATTCTAATGTATCTACTTACCACTTCTCTCCAACCAAACACAATCCTCACATTGTAACAACGTAAACTCATATGTGATACATTTACTATTTAGATTTGTTTGCCAAATAGTCAGCTATATCTAATGATTTTACACTAAGAATACACAGAAGTACACATCTTTCTTTGCGTTTTCTGGAATTCTGTTTTTCTTAATGCTAAAACTCAGTAAATCAAATTACTGCAATTACTTAAGTTCAGGAGATACTTTCTGTAATTGCAAGGGATAGGACACTTGAAAAGAATTTTCCATCTTGATCACTAATCATAGTACCTAGAAGCAAGTTCTTTTGTGTTCTCATTCAACCAGAAAGTAAAGTGAAAAAGAGTAACATTGCCAGCAGTGCACATTCTCCAATCTTCCTCTCTTTAACATTTGTAACAGAACAAGATCATTCACTTTTATGTGCAGAGTTACAAGACCAGAGAGACATTTACACACATATTCCACATCCCCTTTTTGAAGCCCAGAATCCCTGCATCTTACATAATACTGACAGATTTTAAAAATTACTACTTAACAGATATCAACCAACATTCAGTACAATGACTTACAGGAAGGTCTAAAAAAGTATGTTCTCAATGCTGAATTCTTTCTAATGACCTAAGAATCAGCCCCATCCTGAAAACAATACTAAACACGGTGCTTCTCAAAAGGTATTGGTCTTGCAATGGGCTGAGCAGTGCCAGTGTTTCATAAATACTGAAAACCAAGTACAGATTTTGTTTTGCTGGCAAACAGCTACCCTAAATGGATTATACTATTACTGAGGAAAAAAAGCCAGTTACATTACAGCTATGACAAATCTTTGTCTGACAGTCCCCAGGACAGAATGATTAACTGTTCCATGGCAGACAGAGATTCAGAAATTTTCATAGTTGACAAATTTCCTAGAATAAACCTTTCTGAAAAAATTAAATAACAGATGGCTTCAAAAAAATTACTTCCAAGGCAAATAAATAACAGTGTATTTATGTAATTCACTTTTCAAACGCTAAAGCCAAGGCCTTCCCGTCTTAACAACCTTAAATGCATTTGAGGGAAAGAAGAGAGAAATCCTGTATTATTTTGGAGGACTGCACACTCTACAGTGTCTCAGCTACTTTGGAACGTTCCACATGCGTCATGCTTTATATTAGAACTTCTAACTGAATACAGGGTTCTACCTTAAAAGGCAGGTTTCCAACGAAGCACAAGAAAGAGGGACACAAGGATTACCGTCCTCAGTAATTTCCTGCTCTCCTCCGTAGCTGAGTGATTTCAGCTGAGGGGAGACATTTCAGTCTAAACAGTGGTACACACTGGAGCTATAGGAATAGAGTAAGGTGGGTTCATAAAGTCAAAAATTCTTCTCTTATCTCCTGCTGCTCGTCCACATGCAGGAACTGCACTGGTACACATTTAAGGTTCTGAATCTTGTGTAGTTTTAAGGAAAATAACATACATTGATAAATATGCACCCATCTCACAGGGCTGAGGAACAAAAGGGACCATTAAAACAGAAAGACAATTTAATGAAAAAACACGTGATGAAAACTAGAAGTGTTAAGAGTATGCATAACCACCTATCAACATCAGAGACAGCAAAAATAGAAGAACATTCACCTAACTCTTAGGTGGGGCTGTAACAATTATTCAGCATATTATTGTACCTAACAACCCACAAAACATGTTGAGAACTGAATAATAGTAAGAAACAGCATAATTCAACTCTGAAGACTTTATACACAGAAGAAAAAAAATGTTTACAAAGCTCTCCAGATCTGTGTTTCTAGTCATGAAGAATGATGCTTTGAGATTACGATAAAGACAGCAATATTCAGGAGGAAGGCTAACCTAAAAAGATAACCTATTAATTTTCATATTACTTTGTTGCGCTTTTCTTCGAGACATTTTATAAAAACAAGCTTATTTTCACAAACCGCTTTAAGACATCTGTGTTTTATTCTACAGATGTGGAAACAAGTGTCAGAGACATTAAACATTTGTTCAGTCCCTCTCAAGACACCAGCGAACACTTTCCCCGCTGCTTTTCTTTCGTATCTGTCAATTACGTGACTTCGCAGAGTGCTCCTGCGTCAGCACAGGAAAATCAAGCTCAAAGTTTACCCAGGGTTTTTAAACAGCTCTTGGAAGGTCTCCCTCTGAGGTCAGCCCCAAGAAGAGGGGACTGGAGGCGCAGGACCCGGGACAGACAGGAGGGCCCCGGAGCCGGGATGGCTGCAGCCTGCCACCCCGCGCCGCAGGCGGCAGTCTGGCCAATGCGCGGCCACGGTCCCAGCTCTGTTTCTGACCCTCCCGCCGCCCTACAACGCGTCCCCACGCAGAGGAAGGGCTCAGCGGAGCAGCCCTCGCTCTGCTCTTCCCCCACGCCCGCTTCCGACCCGCTGCCACCCGCGCCGAGCCGGCAGGAGCTGCCCCCTGCGGCTGAAGCTCACGGCGGAGCGCCCCTTCCCGCGCCGCCTGGGCCCACCGGGGGCTGCTCCGACCCCCCCGCCCCAGTCCCGTCCCGCCTTACCTGCCCGTCATGGCGGCTCGCCTCCGGCGCGGCGGGCGGCAGCGGCGCGGCGGGACGAGCGGGCGGCGGCGGCGCGGCGGGGCGGCCCCGGCGGGCGGCGAGGGCGGGCGAGGCCCCGCCCCGGCCAGGCCGCCCGGGCCCCCCGCGCGTGGGCGGCGGCCGCGGCCCCCGGTGACTCAGGGCGGCCCCCCCCCCGGGCCGCGCATACTTTTCCTATAAAGGGAAAGAAAAAGGGAGTTAGGCAGCGGCGGCAGCTGGGCCTGCCCGGCCCTCGGAGCCTCCGATGCTTCAGCGGGTCTCCGTGGCAGGGAGGGGAGAGGCGCTTCCAGCGCCACTTATCACGGAGCTCCTGCCTTGGATGGGCCGTTATATCTAGGACTAGAGAGGTGACGTTTCTCCTGCGACCCAAGAAGAAGTGTTTTACCTCCAGAGCAGCAGAAAACACATCTGGAATGCTATCTTCTGAAAAGTGGTTAGATGGCATTAAATAGGGACAAAACCCCTTCGAATGCCAACATTTTCAATAACATCAAAGCTCTTCTGCTAGTGACAGAACTCTGTCCTGGGCAGCTAGAAATCTTTATGTTCTCTGACACAGTAACGCAATGCTAAAATGACCTCCGAAAGGGTCAGAGAATTTCAGTCCAAAATTGGTTTCAAACTTTATCTTCTAGGGCAGTTGGTGTGATGTAACTCACCATCGCTATGAATATCCTTAAAAGCTAGGGACTGATGACGGCAGCTCTGTGCTCCCTGCGTTTCATAGTGTGCAAACATCTCCTTTTCAGTCCTGCAGTAAACACTGAGAATCATACAGGTTAAGCATCGCATGCGGTATTTTAATTATATAGTTAAAACTGTTAAGAACTGAGTCAGATGCTCTCATGCTGGTTTTGTTTGGTTGGGCAATAGATCAGGGTAATAGATTAACTTAATAGTAAATATCCAGTGATTTAACAGAAATTGTTGAAGGCGCAGCCAGTAATCTGCAGACGAGTTCCTAATCATTCTCCACAACAGAGGCATTTTGTCTTCAGTTATTGCAGTATCTAGATACATCTGGATACCTAACAATATTTATGTTCTTGCCACCAATCTTTAGAGAAAGATGACTCAGACTGGATGCCTGAGGAACAGAGGCAGTGACGTGACTTGACCACAGTCCCAGAAGAAGCACAGAGCAGGGCAAAACCCAGTCTCCAGATACTCCGTTAGGATCTAACCACTGGACACCACTTCCTCCTGCCTACTCTGAAGTTACGTGTGAAACGTATCTGTCTCAAATACCACCTCTTACTAAGCTACACTTTCAGGGTGATAGCACCCCATAATACCATGGTGGTACCATGACGCAGCGAGGTGAACCCTCACCGTGGCAGTGGTGTTTCATTTCAACGCCGGGCACCCCTCAGCACTGCTCCCCCTCCCTCAGGCAAACCAGCCTCTCCGTCCTCTGAAATCACGAGCACATGAAGAAAAGCAAGAGCAGACGTCAGCGGCCGCAGGCCCCCCTGCAAGGCGAGAGAAAGGCGGGCAGAGCAGCGCCCCGGCTGAGGCCGGCCCCGGGGCCCGACGCGGCTCCCCGCCTCACGAGGCGGGCTCGGCCGCTCCACACCGCCGCCAACG